>NW_017306498.1:1466772-1475410 GCF_000935625.1 Nanorana parkeri
AACCATGGGGCTTTTGCCCCAATAATGGTCATATCTCTTTAAATGCTATGGGCTATAATCAGACTTCCCCTCCTCCGTTTTGTTCCATCCAGCCCAATTTGTGTATTTGTGCAAATAAGAGCACCAAATAAATACCTTAGGTGTCGAAAGTCTTTTACTATTTCTACAAGTGGCAACAGGAAAGCAGCCAATGACAGCCACATTTTGGGGGCCAAAAAAATTCCCCTTCATCAGGGTTTGAACATCAGAATGTCTAATGAACTCAAATCAAAAGCACTTGGGTATGTGAATCTATGGAAGGACATACTGTAAGTCAACGAATGACTATGCCTTTATCAGCGGAAGAAAAACATAGGCTCTTTGGGGGGGGATTGGAATTCCAAAGGAGGAGAAACCTATAAATGGGGGAGGGGGCTTTTGTTCTAACGGTGGTCAGATCTCTTTGGTTGCTATAGTCAACACTCAGGCTTCCACTGTCCGCCATTTTCTTTCATCAAGTTCAGTTCATATACATGAAAGTGCCCTTTTATTCCCCTGGCCCTTATAAAGGGTGCCACCTCAGGTAGACATGCCACCGAGGAACAATAATGTTAATTTCGACAAGTACCCCAAGCCAATTTTGTGTCAGGTGATTTGCTTAAATCCCCCTTTGCACACACGTAACACAAGCAGATTCCTTCTCTATGTTAATGTACTGCGAAGGGAAAAATATGTTATTATTTGCACTTAGCCAGCAAAGAATAAGTAAGCTTGTCACATATTCTATTATGTGATTATTCTCCAGATACATCCACAGAAAATGCCACGGACTGAGGATTCGATAACAAGAGGAGTTAAGGGTGTAATTAGGGGGAATTATGCTGAAGATGTTACTTCAAAGTATGGGGGGTTTTTTCTACCGGGCCTAATCACCATTTTTTACCGGAAAAAATATCAGCACCGCTTGTATAGATTTTTATTTTTTTTATTTCACTTTCCATGTGTATGCATTTGTTAAAGGGCATGTATATTAGATAATGATATATTTTTTTACTATGGTCAATATATAATATTCAAGGTACTTTTTTTTATTTTTCTACCCTGTAAATATGGAATATCGCATATTAATATTAATATTGGGTAATCTTCAAAGAAAGACAGAAAGGAGAGCTGTAGTCTTCTTTACTCATCTTTTAGCTGAAAGAAGCACATTGGTTTCAGATGTTAACATCACCGTAGTGGCTCCTCTCTTATCAGATTTCAGTCAGGCAAAGATAGTTGTAAAGCAATCTGCTTTGCTGATTTTTTAGCTAACCCGCAGGCCTTTGGGAATTCTTTGTATCGCGTGAAAAATTTAATTGTAAAATAAATAATTGTGTAATATAATAAATAATGTAAAAAAATGGTTGTAAAATAAAGATTGAGTACAGATAGTGTAAAAAAAAAGATATATAAAACAACGGTATATATACTGATATATGCTGAGAAAAATTGGCTCAAAATCGTTATGGTTTCCCTCTAGCCAAATCCAGTCTGAGGGCCCATTTACACAGTTGTGTTTTAAAGCATGCGTTCTGACATGCAAAAATCCATGTTTTGTAGTTCCCCAAAATAAAGATAGTGTCTGGTACCAAGTTAGCAGTACAGAATTAAAAAAATCAACATGTCCATTTTTTCCTGTGCTTTAGCACTTTGGGAGGTCAATGGCAGCGCATCATTAGCCCCAGGTATTTAAAATCCTTGGTCAATGGCTGTTAACTCAATCCACTCCAAATATCCACTCCAAATACTGCCTAATACTGCAAAAAAGTAGACATGTGCGATTTGTTTAGTTCCGAATCAAAATTCGGATGAATTTCCCTAAATTCGGACATATCCAAATTTCCGAATCCCAATGTGTCCGAATCAAAATTTCCGTTTCCCAATTTCGGATTCTGTCCGAATTTTGTTCAAAACTAAACTGAATTGGACATGTGACTTTTCTGGCCAATCAGATGTGTTTTTCGGTTTATTGCTTCCAAATGGGTCTGAACACAAAGTTTTGTTACGGGAACATGGGAGCCATATACAGTATATATATATAATACACTAGCCGAGGCTCCTAGACCCGAATGGCATTCGGGATCCGAATTTCCGAATAGCATTCGCGAGCTCCTGAATGCCATTCGGGTCTGGGAGCCTCATCTTTAGTAATATATGTATATGGCTCCCAGACCCGAATAGCATTTGTGAGCTCCTGAATGCCATTTGGGTCTGGGAGCCGTATACATATATTACTAAACTATGGCTCCCAGACCCGAACGACATGCGGGAGCTCCCAAAAGTAATTCGGAAATTTGTATCCCGAATGTCATTCGGGTCTAGGAGATTCAGCTTTAGTATTAATATCTGTATATGGTGTTCTTTGGTATTCATAATGAAATATTCGTAAACTAATCCGAAACTAACGAAATTCGCAATCCTAAACCTGAACCAAATTAAATTTCGATCTGAATCCCGAATTCCGAAATATCCGTTCTGAACCGAATTTTTCCACAGCTTACATGTCTACAAAAAAGCACCTCTATGAACAAGCTTATATCTAATTGGGCCATGAAGGGGTAAAAGTCCCAATTTTCCTCCTATGCTAAAAACAATGTGCCTTGCGATCCCGTGCAGGCGATCGCATTGCGGCCGGAGGGCGTGGCTATGGTGCCATTCACTTCAATGGCCCGCCACGCCCCCTCCTGCCCCACAAAAAAGTGAGCCGGCCGCAATGTGATGCAGCGCGTTCTGGCCTAAATTGGGCCAGAATGCATCTGGTGTGATCCCAGCCTAAAACTCAAAGACAGTTGTTTAGTCTTAAAGAATCAAAAACTGGAGCAAAGTGGCATAAAAATCTTAAAATAAAAATGACGCATGCCAAGCCATGCCCTCTAACATCAGCTAGCTAGAAATCACACAAACTCTGCAAATGTTTTTTTACTTCCTACATTATATGCAAGATAGAAAAAAAATGCTCCTTGCTCCGTCGGCCTTGCACAGTTTTCTACACGTCTCCCGCAAAGAGGCCTATCGCACAGATACAATTGATTTACTAAGTAGAACTTTTGTGTGGTCTGCTAGCAGTGTCATTTATTATATCTTTTTTTTACCTATTATTATTATTTTCCTGGCCCAGAAATAAAAACAGCTGAGGTAAGATGCTTTAATGGCCTCTGTGCACCTGTAGTGGATCTCACAAATCAAAGCCTGGTTATTATTCAGTCACAGTACATCGTGGTCTGGAAGGGCTGACAGGCCGAGCTGGTGGTGGAGGGGGGGGGGGGGGGGGGGGAGAAAAAAAATGGGCTACATGTACGTATTCTAATAAAAACACAGTGAGGGAAAGCTTTAAATCTGCAGGGAGATATAAGTGGCAGAACAAAGCAAGACAAAGCTTTCTCCATCGTATCCCAGGCTTTTATCCGTCCGGCTCGAAGGCACGCCAGCCCGCGAACGCTGTTTGGTTTGTGAACACGGACTACAAAGAGAGAGAGATATGTGACAAGATGTTTGCAGTTTCTCAGTCGCAAATGTCACGATCGTGAGCGATTTGTCCCTAGAAGAGTTTGTCCTTGAGGACGTGACTGATGTTTTTCTCAACCTCTACCAAAATCTCTATAGGCCTTTTTTATTCTGTTTAATGAAAAGCGAACTGCGTTTCCCTAAAGCTTCTGAAATAAAAAATGTTCGCATGTCATAAATCGATGAGACCCCAACTTTCATGCTCCAATGGTCCACTTTCAGGTCTGAACTTTATTCTTGATGCAAATACCAGACATGTGTCTCTTCGTCTTTTTCTCTTTCATCTTCTTCCTCCATTATTTTCCATTTGAGGGCTTTTTTTTTATAAAGTGACCTTATAATTTTACATAGTGACCTCATCCTTTATGTACTGACCTGATCTTTTTTTTTTTTACCTCAGGAGATGGCCTCATAGAAGCCCATGGAAAGCTCTCAGTTAATTGCAGCCAGTGCAGGATAGGGAGCAGTATGTGAACAAACCCAGTTATTTGCAGCCAGTGCAGGATAGGGAGCAGTATGTTAACAAACCTTGGAGGCAATGGGCACAACTGCAAGGGGAGTATGAATCTGGGGAGGAGGGCTAGGAAAGTATGGTGTGTGTGTGTGTGTGTTTGGGGGGGGGAGGGGGCATGTAAGTCCACTTATGCATTAATATCAAGTGAATGGTACAGCTTAAAGCCCAACAATGGGCTGCATTTTTTATGGTCCCTCTGGAGCTTTAAAAACAAACAAAAGTCAGCTGCAATACTCAAATTCAATCCAGAGCCATCCCCTGCATTACTTTGTTTTTTGCCACAACATGTCCAAATCATCCGGGTTGAATGATATCCATTGTCATTTAACCCCAAAGAATGAGAACTTCCCGTGAAAGCTGGGCATCATGGACCTGCCCGCCCAAGGGGGTGTGTGGCACTACAGCACCCTTTATTCACTATCTATTGATGCAGAGAGCAGAATCCACATCGTCATATCTCCCTGCATCATCAAAGGACCATTTCTGTGAGAAGAAAAAAGAGAAAGGAGACCCACTGTGTCATGCCACTGGCCTGAAGACTTGTAAGTAAAAACGTAATTAAAAATACTTACATTAAAATTGTAACTATGGAATAATAATTAAATATCACATACTGGTGGTGGGCTCTGGGGAAGGTAGGGGTTACATAGTTACATAGTATTTGAGGTTGAATAAAGACATAAGTCCATTAAGTCCAACCTATTGTGGGTGTGTGTGTGTGTGTGTGTGTATAGGTCCCGGAGTGTTCTCATTCTTAAGAGTACCTGTACCCTTGTACATTACGGTCTCTCAGGAAATCGTCCAAAAGCTTCTTGAATGATTCCAGACTATTTGCGGAAATCACTGCTTGAGGGAGCGAGTTCCATACCCTAACCGCGCGAACTGAGAAGAACCCCCTTCGCCCCTTGTGTTTGCATTTTTTTTCTACCAGTTTTAGGTGGTGTCCTCTATTCTTTGTTACGGAATTAATCTTAAAGAGTTTGTTGATAATGTTGCTATGACTATTGAACATTTTGTACATGAAAATCATGTCCCCCCTTAATCTCCTTACTTCCAACGTAAAAATATTTAAATTTAGTAGCCTTGTCTCATAGTTCTGGTCCTCCATCCCCTTCATGAGTTTTGTCACCCTCCGCTGGACTTTCTCCAGCTCAAGGACATCCTTTCTGTGTGCCGGTGCCCAAAACTGCACCGCATACTCCAGGTGAGGCCGAACCATTGATGTGTAGAGTGGCAAAATTATAGACCTGTCCCTGCAAAACATTCCCTTCTTGATGCTGGACAAGATTCTACTAGCTATGCTTACAGCAACCTGGCACTGTAATCTATTATTCAGTTTATGGTCTACAATGATCCCCAAATCTTTCTCCATTTACGACTTCCCTAGCGGCATACCCATAATTGTATAACACATTTGCCTATTTTTAATCCCAAAGTGCATAACTTTGCATTTATCGACATTAAACCTCATCTGCCACATAGTTGCCCACTCCCCTATTTTATCCAGGTCCTCCTGCAATGTTACACTATTTTGGTCTGTTTCTATTACCCTCCCAATTTTGGTATCGTCAGCAAACACAGAGATATCGCTGTTTACTCCGTCCCCGATGTCGTTAATAAACAGGTTGAAAAGCATGGGTCCCAGCACAGAACCCTAAGGCATACCGCTAATGACACTAGCCCAGTCTGAAAGGGGTGATTGGGATGAGAGGGCTGAGCCCAGAGTAGGGATTTAAATTCTTGTCCACTCACAGAAGGTAGATTGCTAGTGTGGCCAGGCTCTCTTTAGAATATTGGCTCCTCTAACAGCCTACCTTGTACTTGTAGACAGGAACCATGGCTGGGCAAATACTTTACCCATCTGAGCAGCTCAAGTGTAATATTATAGACATCAGAATATGGTCTTAATATCCTACGTTATTTTCAGCTTGAAAGAGCAATAGTCTCCACTGTAATATTGAGCAAGATTTCCTATCAGGGAAAGGTTAAAGATGTTGAATATGAGAACGCATTGCATTGGTAACACCGCACTTAATTCCCCTGACACTAATCTAAATGCTGGAGAAATGATTTTAATACATAGGTAACCTCTTCAAAGAGTGACAGACACCACCTTGCTACGTTCATCTCGTTCTTTAATCTTGCTAAGTACAGTAATCTCCAATCCTAACTCACAGAGACTTGTGGCAGGATCTGTCTTAATTAGCAAAGAGAGAAATCTCCTTGGAATGTGAAGGGTTTAAAAAAGGGTTAAAAAAATGTAAAAAGTGCATTGTTAGTAGCAGAGACATATTTCTTAGAAATGGATCACAATTAACTGTTGTGAATTCACACTGCACTCTGCAGAAATCACATATGCCCAGATAATTGCTAAAAGAATGCAAAGGGGCATGTCCACAGGGGGTCTATCAACATGGTGTCCCCTTCCTCTCCGCCAAATATATATAGTATCCTTGGTATAATTGTTTAGGGCTTCCGGGGTTGCTGACATCCACTGCTGTTTTTTCGGGATTGTCCCTGTCTGCTGCCCAATCATTTTATTTTATATATTATTTTATTATAATTAATTGTTTTAGTTATTATTATAATATTTGTTGGCCTAATCATCTTATCAGGAACTGTGTGGCTGTCAGGAACTTCCCAAACCATTCTGCACAATTTTACATTATATGATGCTGTGGAATACACACTTTTTGGAGCCTGATTCTGCCAAACTTCCGGTTTGGGAACTCTCAATTTCGGAGGCTTACAAGATTTCAAAAAGTTTGGCTGAACCAAGTGTTGAAACATTTCAGAAGTTTGTTCATCTCTAGTAGAAATAAAGAGGCAAGAGAGTAATTTTAAATGATTTTCTACTTCCTAGCAATGCCAAATATATGGTATGCATCCTCATGGTACCTGAATTAAAAAATTGTCCGTTGCCATCACTGATGATTGTAAAAGGCCATTTGAAAAGGCTGCCTTTGTGAGTGCCCGAATTCAAACCCAAGGCAGGTGTCTTTACTCTTTGCAACCATTGTGTTAATCTGTTAAAGTGCATATATCTATAAACCTTTGGCACCTTTCATCAAAAGTGTTCACCCCATTCTTAGTTCATGGTGAGTTTGGTAGGTTCCCAGGATATCTTGACCCCCTGCTAATTAAGGGACATTTATCAGACAAGGTACTCTATGTCCAGGTCCAAGCAGACAGTTAAATAGATCAACTGATGGATGGTTCTGACCCTTGACAAGTGCCTCCTAAATGGCATCTCTAATAGACTGTACTGAGCCAAATGACAGTTGGCAGCCAGTGATCTGCGGCACGATGGCCCAAAGGCTCTAAGCAATAAACATTTTTAGTAAAATAACTTGAAGTAAAAAGATTTAAAATGTTGCTACAGGCTAATAATAATAATAATAGGAACAGTGAGCAAAGTATTTCTAAAGTGTTTTTTGTTTTGTTTTGTATAGAGTGTAGAATGATTAAAATACGTCAAGTTTTTCTTTTTCTGTCTGCATCCCATGGAGGAGTTCCTCCTTTATTTTCTGAATTACAACAGAAAGTGAGAGGAACTTCCCTCATAATGAGGGAAAATCCCATCTTAGACTGTTACCACTGGGACAGGTATGGTGATGTTTGTGACATTTTTGATTTCCCATCCTTTTCTGTTGTAACCAGGAGAAATAGAATGGGTGAATCTCTCCAGTGGAGGGCACAGAAAGCTATGACAGATGTCTAACTCTACCCTACTTTACCAAAAATTTTTAAAAAAGAGTTTGATCTATAGATAACTTTAGGAAATATTTATAGGATGCTGTCATACTCTTCCTGTCTTACAGCATGCTCTTATGGAAAATAGGGTTCCAACGTTGGGGCAACACAGGCACTTGGCAGTCTACCACTCAAGGTGCTGGGGCCTGTTATTTCATTGGTAGTTACCACCTGCCTCGACCACAAAAACCACCACCATGGACTTGATTCATCTTTCTTCATGTGTAGGAAGCAAGAATGGTATTGTTGTGTTGGTGCCCTACTCCCACAACTAACAATTTGCAGCAGCAGAAGCAAGAACCCCAGCGACAAAATGTCTGCTGCAAAAGCCTTTCTGGTGGGCCATGGACCTCCATGATCTTTTTTATGCCCCCAGACCAGTCATCTAACAACCAAGGAGGTCACTTGCCATTCAATGGACGCAAAGGGTTAGAGGTGGGACCAAGAGAATGCCTGACTACAGTGGTCTGCCCTGGAGTGCAGTGCATGGATGAATTCTCTAAAAGGGGACCATAACAGCCCACTATGCTGATCTCAGCAAAATTCAATTGTCCTCTGTTGGAATTTTTTCTCTCTTTCTCCTAAATTTAGCTGCAGACACCTGTACGAATAAACAAAGGCTCATTCGGCGCATTTTACAAGGCTTGGCTGGGGTTAAAATCCTGGCGTTCCTCTGCATTTTCAGAGGATTTAATATAATTCTGCCAGAATGACAAGTGTCATTTAAATGTAGATGATGCACTTTTAATAAATGTAATCCAGGTCTGATTACCGTGGAAGAAAGCTTTTTTTTTTTTTTTTAATCTTACCAGGCCAAGAATATTGCAATAACCGCTCCATCTGATT
>NW_017306498.1:1475443-1491717 GCF_000935625.1 Nanorana parkeri
TGCAATAACATCTCCATCTGATTTCAAAAGTAAGATTTGCAAAAGGTCAAGATATCTATTGGACACACATACGCTGCCACACTGAAATTTTTCTCACCGAGGGAATAAAAAGATTCTATCATTAAAAATGAAAGCGCAAGGACATCTCGTAGGACCGCAGCTATTTTTTTTTCTTCCTAAAAAGAAAGGGAGACATTTTACTATCAACTCCCAATCAGAAGATTTTTTAGTAATATCTCTAATCTGTCTCTCTCTCTCCCCCCCCCCCTTTCACAACCCTCCTCCGCTGCCTCCTACTCGCCCTCCCCTCTCTTTCCCTTTCACATCAAGGCCTTTTTATCTCCCAATTTTGCATCTAAAGACTAGGTGAATGCCATTAGCTCAATTCAGGCTCAAGTGTAGTCAGATGTTCCCCTGATTTTTTGAAAAGCACTAAGGTCACATTAAAATGTAAAAGAGCCTTTCTGCTCTGGAGAGGAGGGCATATTATGTGGCCGTAGTGTAAAGAAGTAATGTTAGTGGCCACGGACCTAAGGAAAAACAAAAGACACATTGGGGTTCGAGTCTTTTGTGTTTAGGTTCCTCTCCGGTTTCTATTCATTGCAGCCTCGGGCGCTGAAGATTGTGGCGGTCTAGTCTCTGCAGACAGCTTAAAAAACAAGTTTGGCTGGCTCTATACCTGCTTGTGATAACAACCCCTTTTTTTTCAGGATCTGCTTAACTCTTAACTTGCAGCCATTTTCTCCCCGTGAGTTGAGCGCTGTAGACCTAACAAATTATTTGCACTATGCAGTAAACACAAACTATCGCCATGGAAATGCAATCCGCTAAGGTCTCACGGGAATCCCCATTAACTGTCAGTTAGCAGCAGCTGAAAAATATAGAAATGGGACAAGAAGTGAAGTGGTTACCGCAAAAGGTGCAACAAATCTGCACTGCCAGGTTCAGAAAAGTTGGCCCTCTTGGTCGTATTCTATTTTCATCTGTTTTTTTAATACTTGGCATCAACATCGCAGTGGATTTATCTTCCGGATAAATCAAACAGCAAAGGTCTGTGCCATGATCGACCTCTACAGATCTCCATTGGGTGATCCTTTCAGGGGGCAGATTAGAGATAGCAGAGTTGTTGTGAGCAAAGAAGAAAGTTTCTTGTTACCCATAGTCATACCTCCCAACTTTTTGAGTAGAAAACGCATATAAAATATACAGGCAAAGCACATGCCAATGTCACATCCCCCACTTACGTCCACCACAAAAAAGTAAAATAAAATATTAGTAAGACTAGGGATGCACCGATACAGATACTATTATCGGTGCCGATACTGAGTATTTGAGCGAGTATTTGCTCTGGTATTTACCCACGATACCGGAACCTCAGGTCAGAGGGAGATTTCCTTTGAGCGACAGTGCCACGAGGGAACATGGAGTCGGCTTCCCGGGTAATGACCCTCTGCCGGGCTTCTCGATTGGCCGCCTCCATGCTGTTTGGCCGGCTCAATGCTGATTGGCCCAGGAAGCTGGCTTCCCAGCCAATCAGCATTGAGCCAACCAAACAGCATGGAGCCGGCTTCACCGCCAATCAGGAAGTCGGGCAGCGGGTAATGGCCTGCCACCGGGCTTCCTGATTAGCTGGAAGCCGGCTCCATGCTGGTGGAAGAACTGGAATTGGTATTCTGTATCGCTGAGTACCAAAAGATAAATATCAATACTTGTACTCGATACTGAAAAACCAGTATTGGTGCATCACTAGGTAAAACCCCCAAAATATTTTTTTTCATCACTACTTTTGCTGACACTGTCCTTCCTTCTGGAGGGTGGCTACTTTTGTTCCCCAAGGTCCCTGTGTGTGTTGTAAAGTAGTCACCGCTCCAAGCTTGCTCCTGTAATGGACTACAAAATGTTTTATTTACTAATTTGTATTCAGATTGTAGTCCATCACGAGAGTGAGCTTGGAGCGGTGACTACTTTACAACACACACAGGGACCTTGGGGAACAAAAGTAGCCACCCTCCAGAAGGAAGGACAGTGTCAGCACCAATTCAGAGATGATTTGAGGATCTACAGCCGAGTGATACACAAATAAGATACATTGTTATTAATAGTTAGGGTACTTGAATCCATTTTTAAGATTTAACTCCTGAGTTTAGAGATACTTTAAATAGTACATTTTTTACAGAGGTCCATACAATACACCAAAAAGAGGAACATCTGTGGAGGAAAGAGGGGCAGAGGGATTTGGTTTCCTCCAAGTGAGGAACAGTTGGGAGCTTTGCTTATAGCAACCAATCAGCTACAATTTTTCTAGTTGATATTTAAAATGGATCAAACTGTTTGCTATGGACATCATAAAAGTATTCCTTTATAAAAAAAATGTTATACATGACTGACATTAATGACCTGAAACAAGGATGAAGATAGGCCTCCTAATTTGCACATTTGTCCCAGGTCAGGGCCTCAAAAAGCATTGAAGCCTTTGGATCAACATGACAGCCAGCCAACCAGCACCCTCAGAAGCAAGGATCGGCAACAGCAGCGTCCAAGGCGGGTTTTCTTTAAAAGAGGTGTTTGCCTTTGAACTGAGTGCCAGGGTAGATTCTGAGAACACCTAAGCACTTGTCACCTCTGGTAACCTCTCCCATGTGGGCCTGGGTGTGTAGCATGTTGTGCTTCTACAGAATATGAACTCACCATGCAGGAATAACACCCTCAGGTGAATGAGCATAGCTCATCGTTTTCCATATTGAGAAACATACAACTAACACCTATAATTTATTTATTAAGAAGTCTGAGCAGAAGTTGTGAATTTCAGGTAGGCCCTACGGGGGTTGACAGCCCGAGACTAGTTTGGAAAAATGATAAGAAATAACATTCATACTCATGTTTTATCAGTAATAATTTATGAAGAGAACCGGTATCACTCCAATTACACATTCATCCCTGCTGTGCACCAGACTCACGTGCTCGGTACATTTAATAGGCCAACGAGTAAGAGAAGTAACTAGCTAAGTGCAACTGATGATTATATGAAAGGCAATCTATATACTTTTGAAGTATTGCAATGCGATCAGGTTAAAGGGGAACAAGCGCTTTTAAAGCTCAACTGAGTTATTTTCTTAAATCAACTAAATACAGTTGCATCAAACCAAAACACGTGCAATGTCTTACTGTTCATTTTCTTTAGAAAGCAGCTATAGCCTGAGTAGAAAAGCCTGTCCCCTGCTAGCATGCTGCAAACAAGGACCTTTGCTCTCTGCAGGAAAGCAGTGGTTTCTCTGCAGAGGTCCCATATGCCCCCTGCTGAGTGACACATATAGCTCTTTGATCAGCAAAGTGCACGCTCCCTCCTGATTAGAGAGATCTAGCTTTGACTTAGCAGGGGATTTGCCGATCCTCTGCAAGAAGGTTGTAGTGAATGCAACCAACATCAACGCATTTCTCCTTTGGATTAGAGTGACATTAAAGCTAGAAATTCCCCCACCCCCCCATACTGCTTTAAGGGCTTACCTTATGTGATGCCTCTTGATCCAAACAGCTTCTTCCTTCCACTCATTTTCCAAAGTCCTTCCAGCAATTGTGCCGGTCTCTGATCCACCGCAGACTACTCAGGTCCCACAGTCTGTCTGTCCAATGTGCGTGCTCCCGACTGCCCGGTTGCATCCATTCAGCTTCTGTGCCGCTCTCCTCCTCTCCCCTCCGATGCTCTGGACTGCGCATGTGCTCGCCCACAGTTCGTATGTCCACAGTGCATTACTAGCAGTAGATATATGCCCCAAAAAAGAGACTTCAATTCTACTTTAAGGCTTCATAAGACAAAGCAAGTTCTGCTCAGGTTAACTTGCGTTTCTGTGACCAGACTCCAGCTCTATATTCTGTCTTTTCAATTGGGTCTGCATGTTGGCCAGCAGTGGCCAGAGTTACCCTAGTTCTCATAACCTTGCAATAACCATAATCTTAAAGCAAATATTATTTTTTGCTAACAATATTTGGACCAAAACAATGGCATAAGATATCAATTACATTTTAGTGCTGATGTACAATGGGCAAAGAAATCAATGGTGAAATTGGGAAGTGGGCTTTGGAAACAGTAGGTTTGGAGCCAAGATCAACCTTCACAGAAAAAGTCAATATTTGACTATAACTTCCACTGTTTGCATCTGCGGATCTTCAGAGGAATTTGATGTGGGGTTTTTTTCTTACTGAATGTGCCATTTTTTTTTACAATCAGTTCAAATTGCCTGGGCTTGTGACGGGCTAAATTGAAAAATGAACACTAGAAAAACATACAGAAGCTGTTTTACATCCAAAAGGTTCTGTATTTCCGACTATCCAGTCCTGAGATATACACAGCGCTACCAGACAGCCCTGCCAAGTTGGTGACCAAGCTTTCCTCTACTGCAGTTTAGCAAAACAGCTAGGTCGCCTGCCCGCCCTCAGCCTGCGAATGGACAGTGAAATAGCAGCACAGTGTTGAGTTATTATTATTTTTCAGGATTTATATAGTGCCAACATTTTGTGCAGCACTTTACAGTATAAGTTAATCCTTTGTTCAATTTCCTCTCTGCTCCTATCAGCATGATTCTTGCCAGCACATGTGCATACAACAGAGTGTGATTGGCTCATAGTGTATACCCTCCTCCTGCCTGAGTGCAAAGGAGAGGCTGATACTAGGGATGCACCAATACCGTTTTTTTGGTATCGAGTATTAGTACCGATAGTTGTTTTTTTGGGTACTCGCTGATACCAAATACCAATACGGGAAGTCCCACTAAGGAAGCCAGGCGGCGTGTAATGACTCACCACCTGGCTTCCTGATTAGCCGGGAAGTCGGACGGCGTGTAAAAACTCGCCACACGGCTTTCCGATTAGCAAGGAAGCCGCCTCCATGCTTCCTTGTCACCAGGTGATGAGGAAGCATGGAGCTGGCTTTCTGGCCAATCAGGAAGCCAGGGGATGGGTAATGATTCACTGCCTGGCTTCCTGATTGGCCAGCTTCTCGACTAATCAGGAAGCCAGGCAGCGAGACAGTACACGGCGCCCAGTTTCCTGATTTGTCAGGAAGCTGGCTCCATGCTCCCTCGTCACCAGGTGATGAGGGAACATGAAGCCGGCTTTCTGGCCAATCAGGAAGCTGGGGGGGGGGCGGGTAATGACTCGCCGTCTGGCTTTCTCATTGGCAATATTCCTGACCAATCAGGAAGCCGGCCAGCGATTCATTACAGGCTGCTCGGCTTCCTGCTTGGCTGGGAAGCTGGTTCCATACTCCCTCGTAACCAAGGGTCGAGGGAGCATGGAGCTGCCTTCCCGGCCAATCAGGAAACCGAGCAGCATGTAATGACTCACTGCCCAGCTTCCTGTTCCCGGAAGTTGGGTATCGGGCTAGGCATAGCATTTGGGCGAGTACAAGTACTTGCCCAAATACTTGGTATCAGCACCGATACCGAGTATCAGTGAATACAGTATCAGTGAATCCCTCGCCGATACCAAGTCAAAATCAGGTACTTTTACTAGATTATATAAAAATCCATTTAATAACATTTGAATGAACATATAACCACATCAATTGGTGTTTTTATATCTCCCTAGAATTCAGCTTTAATGTAGATAATAGCCACCTTAACATCCTTAGGATGCACTTATGAACAAAGGCATGACCTACACCCCGATTATGGACTGATTCTGTCAGGTATCTCATGAATTATAAAACATTCCATGAACTTGAAACGGCTGAGCAGTGTTGTAGTTTTTACTACATTCTGCGAACGGCCCCTAATGTCCTCTTTATGAGAGAGCCGCCCTTGACTGTCCTGGGGACCTGCGAGCAAAGCGGAACAGCACCACACAGCAGACAGACAATATGTAATCAGACTTCTTGGAAATATTCAATCACCCGTAACGTTTGACTTTTGTTTGTTTCTAGAGGGAAATTAATGCTTATTTTTTTTTCTGATTACCTCTTATCTCTTTAATTAAAGATCGCAACACGATCACTTGCAATGAAAGAGAAGAAAATGAATATTTGTTTAGTTTATAGAACACAAATGTTTAATTCACATTCAGCGGTAATAGATATTATTTCTCAATTGACTGACCAAACTCTCAGCGCCAGCGTAACGGTGATTTATAAGTTTTATTGTGGTGTTTAACCCTGTCAGCAACGTGTGGATTTCAAGTCGCTGGGTAAACGTTCATTCCCCAGTTCAATAGGGCTGAGTGATAAGCCTGCATAAAAAGAAAGCATAAAAATTATAAGATGATGATTCTGCTTGAAATAAATTCATGTGTACAGAATCTTAGAGATTACATTGAGGGGTGTAGCTAGAAATCACAGTGCCCCATAGCAAAATATATTAAAGGGACCCCAACAGTATGTGTTCATGGTGCTGAATCCAGTGGTTATAGTTCATATTCTTAAACCAAGAGATAAGGCAAAAGGTAATGGTCAGTAGGAAGAAAAAATACCCCAATGTCAGTGGCCAGTAAAAAGAAAAATGCACCAGTATTGGTGGTCAGTAGGAGGGAGAAATGCCCCAGCGTTAGTGTCAGTGGGATGAAAAATATTATGGACTCTGCAGGGGGTCAGGGGCACTGTAGGGGACGCAGTCAGGGCTTGGGGACTCTGTGGGTAGTTTCTGCAGACCCCCACTATAGGGGGCTGGGGTTTGCAGAAGGCTACAGGGCACTGTGGAGCTTAGTGAGTGGAAGGTAACCCTGAGGCAAGCTGGGGGTCCTACACAAGGCTGTGGGGCTTTGTAGGTGGGGGAACCATGGGAAAGGCTTGGAGGCAATACGTGTGGTAGACGGGCTCTGTAAAGAGGCACAGTGGGCAGATGGAGATGCTGTGGCTGACAGGGGGCCCTGTGTGAAGAAGGGGGCAGTGAAACACTGTAGAGCGTGGGGGCACTACATTGTAGAGGGCTGTAGAGGAAGTAGGTAGAGCAGAACTTGCAGGGGACAGTGTGAACACAGAGTAGTTTCTCCACTGATTTCAATGGAATCTCATCATTACTGTGGGTCCAGCCACAATAAAATAAGTTATGATCCATTGTGTGCATTTCAGATACACTATATGGGCAAAAGTTTCTGGACACCTGACCATCACATCTATATGAGCTTGTTGGACATCCTATTCCAAAACAGTGAGCATTAAAACTGGGTAACCCCTTTGCAGCAATAACAGCCTCAACTCTTCTGGGAAGGTGTTCCACAAGATTTTGGAGTGCGTCTATTGGGATTTTGTACCCATGCAGAAAATAATGTTGGAAGAGAAGACCTGGCTCACAATTGCCATTCCAATTAATTCCAAAGTTGTCCAATAGGGTTGAGGTCAGGGCTCTTTGCAGACCACTTAAGTTCCTCCACACCAAATTCATCAAACCATATCTTTATGGACAACAGAGACTTTGCTAGCTCAAGGGAGCTGGCTTTACATACCCCACACTTTATGTATATGGAGCTGGCTTTGTGCACCTGAACTCAATAATATAGTGGAGTGCCCACATACTGTAGGTCTGGTCATATAGGGAATGAGCTAAAGCAGTACCCAGTAAATGAGTACAAGAAAAATAACTTTGTTATGTTTTGCAAAGACAAGGTTTAGCTGGTCAATTCATAAAGTGTATGTTCACTTTCCATAATGCTTTCTAGTATATATGGTAAACCTGTGTTGACTCTGAATACCCAATCTTGCACAAGGGAAATTTATTTGGTCTACCACTGATTGGTGGATGCATCTGGGAGAGGACTGCTGCATGCTGTAGACATCTAATTGTCAATTGAGTTTGCAAGCAGGGAATTGGTGATAAAGTGGACTGTTTAGTCCCATTGGATGTGTTAGAGTGGACTCAGTGAGCAGTTATCCTCCCAAAATGTCCTTCCAGACACCAATGACACCTGTTGCTCCCTGAGCATCTTGGGAGTTCCATTGCCACATTTTAAGGTCATTGGATGGGAATGCATTGCATGCAATTGCTGGTCAACGCCCAGAACTTATAGAATCTTGATTTTGTCAGAGAAAGGCTAATTGTACTACCAGCCAACACTGTTTGCACTTCCTATTGGATTCTTTAAAATTAATATTTTAAGGGGTGATGTAAAAAGAGTATGGGGACATAGAGTCATAAGGACAGAGCAAGGGAGTAAAATTGATTTTTAAGGAGTGATAGGGACAGAGCATGGGGACATGAGGTTATAGGGACCGAGATGGAGAGAAAAGGAGATTTTTAAGGGGGTGATGGGGGGCAGAGTGGAGATCATTTTAAGATGGGGACAGAGCAAAAACAAGTAAAATTGATTTTTTAAAGGGGTGATTGGGATAGAGCAGGTTATGGCAGGTCTACGTCATCCCCAAGTCTTCCTTGCCATCTCTCAGCACCTTTTAGCTCCACGTGCGGGGTATAGAGGGAGGAGTCATGTGAGAGTCAAAGGTGTGATGCTTTATTGGCTGGTGCACGGAGGTTTTAGCTTGCTTTAAGCAGCATTAGCTGACAGCCAATTGCTGGCTGGGAACTCAGTGCATCAGCCAATAAGTGAAGCAATCAGCACTGCAGCCGCCCTCAACTCCTCCCCTCCTGAGAACCAAGCAATACGCAGTGGTGTGTGTCCGCTGTTCGCCTCTATGGTAAATGAAGGTGATCAGCACTGCAGCCGCTCTCAACTCCCACCAACTTCGGATCCAGCCAATAAGCGGCAGAGCTTCACATAAGTGAGATGGTAATGTGAGGCGATCAGCAATGCATCCAAATCCCAAAGCACCCACCCATCTCTTACCCCCGCTGGGCACCAGGTCCAGCAGGTCCAGGTCTTGCCTTGGCTGCGCCCCCTTGCGGCTGCGCCCGAGCGAGTGCCTCACTCGCCTCACCCTTCCAATGGCCCTGGATATGCCTAAGCACCTATCACAAAGATGCCAACTGTTCTGGATTTGCCCAGACAGTCCCACATCTTGGTTCTCTGTTCTAATTATGCAGTGTCCTGGGCTGCATCCTGAGATAATAGCATCTGAGTTACTGATAATGTGCTGTAGCTTTTGCATGTATGGAGCCCTACTAAAGGGAGCTTTTTTGAGATTAATAACATGCACAAAATATGTTAATGCTCACATCATCTTAAGGGAAGATTGTTGTTGAAATATATGTCTCTTTATCGCCATTTCCATCCTACTGCACCAGCATGCCACCATGGTTTATCTCTCATTATCAATGAATACCTGCAGCATCTACGGTTCACTTAGTAGTGGCCATTTACACCACATTCCTGACCTGCAATACGTTCCTGCTCAGGTGCCGTTGGTGACATTGACAACTTTCAGTTTCCGGTCTCTTAAAGGGTAATGATATCCGCAAACAAGTTTTTAGTGTGAAACATGTCACTCTTTAGCCTGACATTTGTTCCTGACACAGAGGTGGAAAGTTCTAGCATCGCTATTATGTTAAATACTTCCTCTCCACCACAGGCAACGTCGGATCATTTTTGGGAAGGGGGGAGGGGATGGTGGCCTCTTAAACGTCTCTTTTGCTCTGGTTGTTTTGCCAGTGGATCAAGAGTTCTTCCTGTGGTCTAATGAGGGAGTTTTCACAACACAACCAATATTATCTACCTGCATGAACATGTCTTCACTGCAGGTCAGGAGTTCAATGCTGTCCAAGCAAGCCCAGAGCATTGTGGGTACTGCAAGTGAAGCATGACAACTCATATCAATACCCATATCTAGGAAAAACAGGCTTAGCGCTAGCAAAAAGATCCATCAATGGCTGGCCTTGGTCAACTTGTTTAACTCTTTGTTTTACTGACAAATATTAAAACACACACACACACACACATATATATATATATAACACTGAAATAATAATGTTAATAAATCTGTTCCCTGCAAAGAATATATACAGAATATAAACAAGGATGAGAGTGCTACTCCTCTGATTAAAGTTCAGTCTTCAGTCTCTTTGAGAAAAAGTCACCGTCACGTTTCAGGGATCAAAAATCCCTCTTCATTATGGACTATATAGAATGGTATGGGTTGCTGGTTGGGCTTGTCAACAGAAATAGCCATCTTTATTCACCAATAGATAGATAGATAGATAGATAGATAGATAGATAGATAGATAGATAGATAGATAGATAGATAGATAGTCCTTGATGAAGGTGTATATTTGACCCTTGAAACGCAGTGGTTTTCTTTCTCCTGACCAGCCTGACCGGTGACCCGTACCATATAGTCCCTGATGAAGGGGGATTTTTGACCCCCCAAAACTTCTTGGACAATTCTCCTGACTTCTTGTCATGGTTGATAAAGACTTACTTGACTTTAATCAGAGGAGCGGTGCTCTTATGCCTGTGCAAAGAAAATAGTAAATATCTACCTTTTCCCACTGCTTACTCCGATGCATGCCGCTGTGATGAACAGGAGGCACAAACTAAAGTCTCTTCAGAACCGACACTTTCAGAAATAGTAATCTCCTGGTCCCTGTTGTGCTCAGAGGTTCCTCCAATTGCCCCTATATCACTACAGGAGACAGTAGACACCCTGTGAAGTGTCGGTTTCTGAAGAGACTTCAGTCGGCGGTTCCTCTTTATTGCAGTGATGTTCAGCGACATGGGCAGTGGAGAGGTAAGTATTTGCTAACTTCTTTGCAGGGAACATTTTTATTGTCTCTTTAAGCTTTTACCCTACAGAGTCATTTTAAAGTGGACCTATGCTCAAATGTTAGCTAAGGCTTTGGTAATAGACTTGAGATGGATACAAGTTGATAATAGAAAGGATGAAATATTTATACATGATGAAAAAAATGTTGCTTCAGGCTTCCTCCTCTGCACATACTGTATTTAAAGCACTAGGTGATTGGTCATGTGATCACATTTCAATGGGAGGATCAGAGTTCAGGTTGGCAGATCCTCCCCTTCTGCAGAGATCATGTAACCAAATGTCTAGGCCGTCTCTGTTACCCTTTTTTTCTATCCCAGCAAGACTGTTATCTGAGCTCTCTGCTAACATTTGAGTACAGGTCTGCCTGTCCCTAGATCTGCTTGTCCCTAGGTTGAATGAGTACATACCTGGACTAAAGGGTTGCAGTTTTTTTAATACTTTTCCAGCTTTAAAGCTGAACTCCGACCTTCCCTTCAGTCTTGCACAGTTCTGCAGACTCCTCTCCTACTCAGAAATGACTTACTCTGATTTCACTGTGAGCTACTCATAATATGCATTAGAAACTGCAGCAAGTCATCTAGAGCCCACCCCATTTCCTGAAATCTCCCTAGAGTGGTCACAGACCATCATAAAAAACTTGACAGGGGTATTTTACTATTCCCAAGCCAATGCAAATCTAGGGGAAAAAAAAGTTCTGTCTGGAGTTGGGCTTCAATAATAAATTTCTCAGAGAGCGGCAGAGTGAAAATGTGGTTCTCATAAGACATTCAACTGAGACGCCAGCCACCGGACAGTTGTATAGGACACATTATAGCAGGGCTCGCTCTCTGGAGGGGCCTCCAGACAGGGCTGTGGGATCACTGTTATCCAATCAAGGATCCGGCCTGGACAAGTTAAGCAGTTATTCCAACTTCCCAGATTGGGTTTCACTCCAGAACTGTAATTGCACTTAGGGGTTTTATTTAGCAGACCATGCCCAGACATCAAAGAGACGCTAATGAATGATCCTTCACAGTGATTTCTGAACGCGGGATAAAGCTGCCCTGCGTCCAAAGAGCACAGACAGTAATAAAGAGCTGGACATCCGAGCACTTCGTTTTTCGGTGCTCAAATTCATCAATTGGTCTCTCTCAAAATATTATTCTGCTCATCAACTCCTTAAAGCAGACGTGCACGCAGATATAAAATCTTCCCATTTCACATAGATAAAGTCTATGAAAACCCTCATATTGAACTTCTCTTATTTGCTCCCTTCTGGTCTGTTATATATACCATTGAATGCATTATCTGTTCAAGAGTTTCAAAAAATACCTGTTGATCCTGCCAGAAATCTTGTGAGTTGACAAACTTCTTGTGCTCTCTGCCTGTGCACTAGGAGGGGTAATGGAAATAAATAGGAGGGGGGAGGAGATGAGGAGGGGTGATGGTGAAGGGGAGAAGGGTGGAGGAGAAGAAGAGGGGTTATGTAGATAAGACGGGGAGGAAGGAGATAGGAAAGGGTTTTGGAGAAGAGGAGGAGTGGTTATGTAGAAAATGAAGAGGGGGGGAGGAGATGAGGAGGGGTTATGGAGAAGAGGAAGAGGGGCGAGAAGATGAGGAAGGGTTATGTAGATAAAGAAGAGGAGATGAGGAGGGGCTATGGAGAAGAGGAGGAGGGGAGAAGATGAGGAGGGGTTATGGAGATAAGAAATAGGGGAGGAGATGAGGAGGGGTTTTGGAGAAGGAGATAAGGAGAGGTTATGGAGAAACGGAGGAGGAGGGAGGAGATGGGGAGGGGTTATCGAGATAAGGAGGAGGGCAGAGGAGATTAGGAGAAGTTATGGAGATGGGGGGGGGGGGGGGGATGAGGAAAGGTTATGGTGATGAGGACGGGGAAACGGATAATGAAGGGTCGGTGTTCTTTGTTATCCATTAGAAATGAAGAAGGCAGGGCTATCACCACAAACATATGTATTGCTGAACGTGCTTATATCATGTCAAAGAGGAAGGTATGAGTACACTATATTATTGGCACATCAACAGGTATTTTTCTATACTTGAAGCGTGTTTAAAGGAAGAAAATGTGGTGAAATGTGCATGTATTGCAGAGATCTACCAAATATATTTTTTTGCCTTGGCATACGCTATAGGGTCATTTATAAAATCTTCAAGCTAAACTCCAGGTATACGGGAGCTGGGAAGGGAGTGGTGAGAGTGGGGAGGTAGGTAGAGGTGTTGGGGAAGGGGCTGGAGGAATGGGAACATTAATTGACCAAGGGACACATAGTAATGCACAGTAATTGACCAAGGGACACATGCCCTAGGGCTGCAGGTTGGGCACCAGGGACTTAACAGACATACAACTGAGCATAAAATATATATTTGATGTTAGGTCCACCTTAACACAGATCTGGGACCCGGTCACAATAATCCAAAGACAAACAGAAGTGTAAGACCTCTACATTTGTCTAAACGCCAAAATGCGTAACAATTGTTGATGATGAAAGGTAGGTCAAATTTTACACATACCCAGGGCCGGGCTTCCCACAAGGCTAACCGAGGCCCGGCCTCGGGGCAGCAGGAAGTAGAGGGGCAGCAGGGGTGTGGAATTCCTCTCTCTCTAAGCCCAGGACATGCAGTTCCGGGCACCGGGCGGGTAGTTGTTTTCCACATTTAGCTCTGCTTTGGGCAAGCAGGGCTAAATGTACAGCAGGGAAGCCTCCGCTTGTTTTGTACAAGTGATCTCGGCGATGTCGCCCAGATCACTTGTATGCAGCCTGCATACAGGGGGGCGCATTGAGGAACCTGGCATTGGGGCAGCAGAGAGAGTAAATCTGGCCCTGCACATACCTAGGTCCCATTGCACCTAACTCAAAATGAACAATCATGCCTGGAAGTCTCTTTTTAGTGTAGGGTAGGTCAAAGTAATTATAGTCACAGAAGCCAATGTCTTTTAAAGAAGTAAACGTTCAATCCAGTTTTAAATCCAGTAAATTAATTAATATTGTCAGATTTGAAAGTGATAGTTTGATGACATTCATTCTTCAGTGTCATTTACATTTTACTTTCTGGCCATAAAAGGGTCAATGGCTTGGAAAAGCATGCAATAAAGTCAAACAAAAATAAGAAGTCTGCATGTTCCTCCCAGCAACAGGTCTACTTTAAAACTTCAAATTTTAACTTCAAACTCTTATTTGCTCCTTTTTTATTTATTTGCTCCCCTGGCTAAATATACAATTGAAGGTGTTTTGTTATATTTGTTCGATAAATGCAAAAAAAAATACCTGTTGATCCTGCCAATGTCCTGGACTGGATATCTCTAGCATGAATTAAGGGCTGGCTCTGGCCACCGGCCGCCCCAACTCTGCATTCTGCCGTGTTATTTATCTCAAGTAGTCTTTTAGTTTCCAGTCCAGATTAGCAAAGTTGTGGAGGTGGGGAGAGTCCTATAATCCTAACACACTTCTTGTCCAAAGGTGACAATGCGGCTCCTCCATCGATACAGTACCCCAAGTTAGTTTTGTCACCCTAGCACAGGTACTGCATGGCATGACATTTTTGATGTCCAGCTTGGGTGACAACCATGGCTCCTTCCATAGTAGAGGAGTGAGCATAGCCAGCCAGGGATAGGAAGTATGTTATTTGCAGGATAACTAGGTGAAAATAAATGAAAGAAAAGCCTCAAAAAATAAAACTAATGCAACCATCATATCTAAGGAGTGGTAATCTGTAATATATGACATTTTTGTTCTTGGGTTAACACGCAAGCAGCCACTGATGCTGCAACACCTGACTTCCACCCTCATTCCAGCTCATTTACTCATAAAGTAGTGAAATTGGAAGATCAATATAACATCCAGGCAACAAGCACTTCAAGGAGCTTGGGTATGCATGTATTGCCTCCATGGCAGATGCCAATAAATGCCAACCGTAGCTCCACATGGAACCATCTGGAAAAGTCCCAGAGCTCAATAATGTCTTCATGGTAGAGAAATATTTTGAATATCACCTCTCATTTTTTTCATAACGACTGTCTATATAGAAAGCATGTAAAAAAAATGCAAAGACGGGTCAGATCAGTTAACACAGATGTACACGAAGGGAGGGGTGGGGGGTGTGAGACGTGGAGGGCGCGGACACAGATCACAATGCAGATAGAGTCTGCAGCCAATTTGCAGGAGGTATGTGGGGAGAAATGTGCTGTAATGTACAGTTTATTTGGAAGCCACAAGTATTTGAAGCGGTCAGGTGCAAAAGTACTACACGGCAGCAGGAAATGTACTGCCAGCTTTGTCGTTGTACGATTTAAAGTGAACCAGTACTGGCACCCAAGAGTTACAGTTGGGCATCAAGCGGTATCTAATTCCTTAGTATCATGGGAGCCCCCAATGCCGGACACACAATACGCATATTTTTCAGTCAACATTGAGCCCTAGCACACCTGATGCTATGTGTACCACTCTATGGGTCAGATAGGTTAATGGTGGGGCATGACTTTAGATCCAAAGTCAAGCCTTCATTTGTAAATTGAGTGCCACATGTTTAGGGGCCCAAAAAGGCAATTGTGTAGCTTTCAGCGCCCATAGGTTGGCATATTTTGGTGCAGTACTGTAGGGATCTGATGCAATGGTTCCTTGAACAGAGTATGATAACTATCATGCAGTAGGAGATAGCTTTAGTGGTTAGGTTAGAATTGCAGTCAGGGGTTAGGGGAGACGCGCAGCAGCGCTCGAGGGACAGATTAAAATGACAGGAAAGAAGAAGATCGGAATAAGACATAATTTAAAGTCCCTTCACTAACATTGGGGGGGGGGGTTATACTTTAATGTCACTTTAAGTCACAACTTTTTTTTAGTTTTGGCTAGAGTAAGGAAGATTATAACCCTTGTCAATTTTTTTGTGTCCTATCTGGGGAGATTTCCCTTTACTTCCTGTTTAATAGTCACAACAGTAAGTGAGAGAAAATCCCTCCAAAGGGAGCGAAATTTCTGGTGGTCAGGTGTAAGGTTTATTTCAGCTGTAAGATTAGGAGTTATAGTAGGTGAACAGTTCAGTGGAAAGCTGGCCATACACCTATAGATTATCTGCAGATTTTCTATGGTCGATGGAAAAAGAGCGACAGATTCCTCCATCTACGCTAAACTGTGTGGATGGAGGAATCTCCCACTGGGCCAAGCTTCAGTATCTTGCTAATCGGCTCGCTGACTCTCAATATACCTGAACAGCACCTGCATCCAATCAGATTGTTCATATATTGAGAGCCAGCGGGGCCGACTAGCAAGATACTGAAGCTTAGCCCAGTGGGAGATTCCTCGATCCACACAGTTTAGCATAGATAGAGGCATCTGTTGCTCTTTTTCCATCAGACCATAGAAAATCTGCAGATAATCTATAGGTGTATGGCCAGCTTTAGGGTACATAAGTGCTTGGAACAGTTTTGAGTTTAGAGACACATTAAATTCAATTATTTTAGCTCTGTTTTCAGCACAAAAAGCAACCAGAGCTAGGTCCCAGTGCTAAAAACTAGTGTACAGCTAAGGAGAAGTTTTTTGATGGAAAATAAGGTACACAATCTATAACTATAAGAGTTTGTAGACACCTGACCTCTATACCTAGATACGTTTATTGGATATCCCATTCCAATACTATGGGTGTT
>NW_017306498.1:1491752-1492763 GCF_000935625.1 Nanorana parkeri
TGTTGTGGTAAAGATTTCCACAAGATGTGGGAGTGTGTCTGTGGGGAATTTGTGCCCATTCAGCCAAAAGAGCATTTGTTAGGCCAGGTACTGAAGTTGGATTAGAAGACTTGGCTTCCAATTGGTGCTCCAATCCATCTCAACGGTGCTCTTTAGGGTTGAGGTCAAGGCTCTGTGTAGGAGTTCCTCCACATCAAACCCACCAAACAGTGTCTTTATGGAGATAGTTTTGTACATAGGGGGACAGTCATGGTGGAACAGAAAAGGTCCTTCACCAAACTGTTACCACAAGGGTGGAAGAGCTTGGTTATCTGAAATGTCCTTGGATGGTCTAGCATTAACAGTACCCTTCACTAGAAACACCTGAACTCAATCATTTCAAGGGGGGGTCCACATACTCCTGCCCATATACAGCACATGCTGGTGGCAGCTCTTCACACTTTAGCTCAGGTTTAGCTGTTTAGCTTCAGTACGGGGCCACTTTAAAAGAAAACCGAAGACACAAATCTCAGAAAGGGATCAAGATCAGCAATAAAAAATTTACCTGCATCTACATTTTCTCTTTATAGTTACGCTATTTAGAAGAAAAAGTAATGACTCATAAAATATCGGACCTGCAGCAGGAAATACAACCTGTGTCAAACAGCATCCTGCTTGTGCGTGCTGCAAACAGTACGGTGTCTGCATACGCACGATCAAGTGGCCCCCTTCCCCAAGTTTCACAAGGCACCAGCCCACCTGCTGGGAAATAAGTTATATCACTGAACTCAGAAGGTTTTGTGGTTTACATTTGCAAAAAAAGGGGGGTAAAAAAAAAAAAAGTTACCAGATATTGCGCAACATTATGAGCAGTTTTTCTGCTGGCTGGAGTTCTCCTTTAAGAAGCATCTCTTCTATCCAGCCATTAGGAAATCACATTATAATGATAGAAAACCGCAACACTGTTTATGAAAAAGGGAACAATTTAATTTTTTCTCTTTTTCTCTAAAGTTTAAAGGCTAAAAAAATTTT
>NW_017306498.1:1493937-1507845 GCF_000935625.1 Nanorana parkeri
GAGAGAAAAAAGTACACCACCCCCCCCCCCCCCAATGCTTATGTAAGGACTTACCTTAAATGCTGCCTCCTAATCCGATCATCTTCTCCTTTCCTGTAGTTTTCAGGAGTCCATCCAGCGTTGGTGCCGATCTCCGATCCAGCGCTGACTCCTCTGTTTTCTTGGCACTTCCTGTCCCAAGGACTCTGTGCGGGTGCACGCTGCCTGCATTCACTTACCTTGCGTCTCTCCTCGTCTCCCAGCCGAAGATCTGAACTGCGCATGCGCCCGCCCCAAGGTCCTTTGCGTCGGCCCGAGACTCTTCAGATGTTCGGACAGGAGCGCGTGGCGTAGACGCAGGTAAGTTTTAACCCCTTTGTAAACTTTCTTTTTAATATTTTTGCATATATCTACTGCTTGCTAGCAGTAGATTTATGCAAAAAAATGTGAGGGTTTAAATATCCTTTAATTCATGTGTTTAATGCATGCTGACGTATGGATATATGTGGGGTTCATCAACATTTTTATTAAATGGGAACCACAACGCATATATACCATAAGGAAAAATGTACCTGTGCCATAGTGCATCATAATGCATGAAGGTGAATATTCTCTGTGTTGTGTTGTCTAAATAGTCAGGTGCGTTTTTTGTTTCTTAGGTCCTGTTCACATCAATGGGCTGCCTTAATGCAAAACGCTTCAACATGAATGTGAATGGGCCCTAACTGTAAGGCACGCAGGGCCGGATTTCCCACAAGGCCAACCAAGGCTCAGCCTCGGGGCAGCAGGGAGTAGAGGGGCAGCAGGGGTGTGGAATCCCTATCTCCCGATGCCTGGGACATGCAGTTCAGGTGGCCGGGCGGGTAGTTATTTTCTACATTTAGCCCTGCTGTGGGCAAGCAGAGCTAGATGTACAGCAGGGAACCTGCCGCTTGTTTTGTACAAGTGATCTCGGTGATGTCACTGAGATCACTTGTATGCAACCTGCAGGTCTGCCATTTTCCATGGGAAGGGGGGGGGGGGGTTGGCGGGCAGGGGGGCGCATTGAGGAACCTAGCCTTGGGGCAGCAGAGAGAGTAAATCCGGCCTTGAAGGCACTTGTTCAATTTTGAAGCTTAGGGTTTATTCACACTACCCATGGTGCTATGATGGCATCCCAACACTTTTCTCTATGCAATGCAGGCAGATCATGGCTGGTGGGAGGGGCCGGCTGGGTGCTGTACATAGTTTCCTAAAAACATCACAGCATTCTGCCTCAGTACTCCCTCTAGAGCCCTTAGCCCGGTGCAATTAGTGGGCTGGTTCTTGGGAGGATGGGTGGGTGTCACTCTGGAGGACAGGGCATTCCTAGGCAGACTGAATCTGGTTCAGACCACCCACATGTGATGCTGAGCCACCTTGATTGAAAGAAATGAAATCCAATGAATGAAAGGGGCGGGTCAGAGACAGCTAGGCTTGGGGAGGAAAGCTTTAGATTATGCTGGATGTCCTCCAGCCAGGAAATGAGATGGGCTCTATCTGACTTGCTGTACCTTGTAATGCGCATTGTGTGAAGCTCACAGTGTGCAGTGAAATCAGAGTTAGCTATTTCAGTCCAGGAGAGGAGCCGGTACAACTGTGCAAGTCTGAAGGGAAGGCCAGGGTTCAGCTTTTAGAAAGTGATAGGAAATTGCTTCAATGGGGTCATGGGGTCTTTGACCCCATTGAAGGGATTTCCTGTCACTTTCTGTCCCTCTGACCCCCAGTCACTAGCAGAGATCACTCAGCAGGGTCACCAATAAGAAGCCAGCAGAGATTTTAACCCTGGAGTAGGGCTTTAAGCCTCTATAAAAGAACTGGTGGTCATTTTATGTCGGTGTACATTGTTTTTTAGAACAACGCGCTGGGAATGATGGGGTTAACTGCCTCTTTTACCCACATTTTCAATGCTGTGTGAGCGCGTGTGGCGAGTCACTAACCACCAAAAGAAATGTAACACACCTGTGACACAGTAAATGAAGAATATGTCGGGGAGAATGTCACCGCAGGCAAAGATGGACATCAGAATTCCTTCTCTTACATCTTCAGCTTCACCTTTCAAACAATAAAAAAGACACAATATATTGTACTCAGGTTGACCTTGTTGAGGTGTGTGTATAGTGTGTGTATGGAGGGGTATATGTGTCGTTTGTTTACGGGTATGTGTGCAGTATATGTAGCGGTATGTGTGTAGTATATGTAGGGGTATGTGTGTAGTTTGTGTACGGGTATCTGTGCAGTATCTGTAGCAGTATGTGTGTAGTGTATGTACGGGTATCTGTGTACTTTGTGTACGGGTATGTGCGTAGTGTATGTAGGGGTATCTGTGTACTTTGTGTACGGGTATGTGTGTAGTGTATGTAGGAGTATGTTTGTGTGTGTGGAGCAGGGGTCTCAAACTTAATTCACTTGGGGGCCACTGGAAACATTTTCTTCTCCCATGGGAGCCACCTGCGAAATGTAATAAAATGTCATACTTCAAAATAAAATGTAACTATATCCGGTAGCAGTGTTAAAGGAGAACTATGAGGTGAGTGCTTTTCACTCACCTCATAGTTCTAGCCGACCTGTGACAATGAGACTGTAACAGGTCAGCTCAGTAGATCGTGAGGTGAGCGAACACATATCGGGTTCGCTCACCTCTCGATCCTGTTACGGCTCTCTGCCGTGACAGCGGGAGGGGCTGGATTCCCCTCTCCCCGCTCCGATCTGCCAGCGCTGACTGGCGGAACGGACGGGGGAGGGGGCGGGTACAGCTGGCTCTGCCTCTAGATAGGCAGAGCCAGCTGTCACTCACGCAGCTGGGCGGATCCCGTCATCTACGTCGGGATCCGCTCCGGCTGCGGCGTCTCAGTATACCGCGAGCTGTAGCTCGCGGTATACTGAGCTTAGGGTAACGGGAGGACGCTAGTTTGTGTCTTCCCGTTACCCTAAGGAGAACTATGGGGAAAAACACTGACCCCATAGTTCTCCTTTAAGGTCTGCGTGTGTTTATAATGTCAGTATATGTGTTTGTGATGGTTCCTTTGTATGCAATGTCAGTATATTTTTTAGTGTTGGTTTGTATGTGTGTGTATTGGAGAGCCATAGCCAGCTTCTTTTGCGCCCGAGGCAAGAACAGAAAATTGTGCTCCTTCCAACAGGCGTGTGATGTCACCCGACGCTGCGTACACATGGGGCATCATGTGGCGTCATGCACCCCTCCTCCAGCAGAACGCCCGGTCGCCGAATCCGAAATAGCTTTAAAATGTGTTTCGTCTGACTAGACTAATGAAACGTTTTTAGTTTCCGTTCATGTCGTCTGGAACACATTTTTAGTCTTTGCACATGTCTAATAATATGTGTTTGTGTGTGTGGGGAGGGGGGGTTGTGTGTTGTATTTTTATTCCTAAATCTCTTTTTCTGCAGCCTCAGCACTGAATTAATGAAGAGCACTCAGTACAGAGGCTTCCCATTCATTCCCATTACTAACTGGTGATAGTAAATATTTTACTATCAGCCAGTGATGAATGGATAGAAGCCTCTATAGTGAGTGCTACTACCTATTCAGAATTTCATAAATGAAGAGGAAGTGATGTAAAGCACTTCCTGTTCATTTATAACTGGGGACACATAGTACTATGAGTCCCCAGTTGTTTACAAACACTGAAGTTATCAGCTGATCACTCCAGTGTTTGTGCTGCACACAGACGATCAGTATTGCCCGCTATATAGTAAGAGTTACGCAGCCGGGTCGGATCCCGACAATGCTGTTGAGATCCACCCAGCTGGCTGATTGACAGCGGGCTCTGCCTATCCAGAGGCAGAGCCAGCTGTGCCTGCCCCCTCCCCTGTTCGTCCCCCCAGTCAGCACTGGAGGATCGAAACAGGGAAGGGGGAATCCCTGCGGGGAGCGGTGACTAACAGTCACTGCTCTCTGCAGGGAGATGATCGGAAAGTGAGCGAGCGATGGTATGTGTTCGCTCACTTCCCGGTCTATAGAGCTGACGTGTGACAGTTTCAATGTCATACGTCGTCTCTAACTATGAGGATGAGTGCAAATCACTCACCTCATAGTTCCCCTTAAATAAAAAAAATTAAATTCCCACAATGGATCCACCGAGGTAATCCAAAGGTCAATCACGACGTCCAGCGTTGTCCACGGCTATGCCGACTCATCGAAGTTTAAAAAAAACAGACGCCCGCCAACCCGTCCGCACCTGACGAACTGCCACCGCAGAATGAAAATTTAACAGATGCCAGTACAATGTCAACAACTAGGCGGAGCTAGCGGTGGCATCACCACTTGCTCCACCTATTTGTTGACATTGTGCGGCAGCTGTCAAACGGGTCTTCTCAGGTTCCAACTGCATGAAAATAATGGGCAGAGTCGGACGTGAATGAGATTGGGCTGCCACAATTCTAAAGGGTATAACTGGAATGGTCAACAGAAACAGCATCTTTTGTATACTGTTGGCATCCAAGGTAACACAGGTCAGTGACCTGACCCTACTGAATCAGGTAGTAGCAGGGCCAGATTTACCATTAGGAAGTGCAGGCACATGCCTAGAGGCTCCCTCCATAGAGGGGCACTGTGCAGGTACCTACTCTACCTAATTCCCAGTGTTGTGTCAAGATACAACACTGGCAATAGCAAGGAGAGTGTATTCTGCACAAAATGCACCCTCCTGCTCCAAGACCAGCTGGCTTCTGCAAACGCTGGGGAAGGACCCCGGTGCTGCATAAGGCTGCCCTGTAAAACTCATGTCTGATGCGGACAGGCCTTCTCTGCATATGTGAAAGCCAGCGGGTCCCGCAGCAGGTAAGGGCACCGGCTCAGGCTAAACAGATTTCCATTCATGCCTACAGGCACCCGAAATGGAAATCCGGACCTGGGTAGTAGCTCCTTACACTGTACTGATCAGTGCAGACCACCGACAGGCTTAATGTAAACAAAGCAGCGTTTACTCTGGTGATGACAGCTCTCCAACACAGGGAAAGAAAAACCAGAGGTCATAGTAGCAAACCTGCTTGGTGCCCCCGGAACCCAAAACGCATGCATCGAAAGACCAACTGTCCTCAAACAAGGGAGACAAAATTCTGTCAACGGTTGGCGGGGGCGAGGGCTGCGAGAAAAAAAAAAAGAAAAAAGTGTTTACCTATTGCATCTAACCTAAAATAAACACGCGTAAGATGAGGTCCCAGATACCTGGAGAATTTCAATTCCGACGACTGTCTGAAATGCCACCGCGGATGTCACCGCCGCGACTTTCCTAATGTCCCCCCGTTCTATTACTTCCCCCGTTGATACAGATCAAAGATTTACGCGGCGGCCCAAACTAATGTATTTTCATAGTTGCGCGTGTGACTTTGGTGGGCTATCAGACAAATAAATGGTTTTTACATGATGGGATGTAGAAATGCCTACAGCGGCTTTGGAGATATGGAAAAATGTAAATCTCTCCTACTGTTTCAGTAGATTATTTCAATTCTCACTGTTTCCCATGTTAATAGACTTCCGTGCCACTGACAGTATTTTATTTTAAAACTGGTCCTTGTTCCTTCTTTTTTTTTTTTTTTTTTCAGTCTCTCCCTGTTTAAAAGAAATAAAGATTGTTGAAAGCTCAGACCGTGAGCAATGTTTTGTGTTCCAGAGCTGGAGAACAAAAATTACTTAATCCATCATTTGCACATGGAGGTACAGGAAGAAGGATGTTGTCATACTTTGCTTTATTTCTCAGCTGTTTGATAGGGAAGCGAGGGGGTGATTGATAGGCCTGACGGTCCGGAGTGCCGAGACAAATGTAGTGTTGCCGAGGACGGGAGGAGATAGCATCTAAATAGGAAAGTGGAGTGTGGATGAGGGATGCGGCCCGGGATCCACTTAGCATGACATAATGGATTTTTTAGTAAAATTAAAGCCGTCGCTCAGGTGACACGTAGGTTTTCACGGATTAGGCCGGTCTGCTGTGCCGGCGGAGGGCGTCGCATAGTCTCCAGGCAGACAGCTAAATATACATATAAAGAGATGTTTTATTTATGAACAACTAAGGGTAGGAATTTTATTATTGCACTGCAAGGGTTAAGTGCTCGTTTTAGCTTAGGGTCAAAAATAGAAAAGTTATGTGCACCAGATCCTCCGATCCAGCCTGCCTGTCCCCTACTCTGCTGCAGTGATGGTATGTCCCTCTGCGTCCTTACGTCCTATACACTGTGTGTAGGAGGTGATGGCTCAAGGACCCATAGACCTCTGCAGCGATGGAATGACCCTCGGCGCCCTTACGTCCTATACACTGTGTGTAGGAGGTGATGGCTCAAGGACCCATAGACCTCTGCAGCGATGGAATGACCCTCGGCGCCCTTACGTCCTATACACTGTGTGTAGGAGGTGATGGCTCAAGGACCCATAGACCTCTGCAGCGATGGAATGACCCTCGGCGTCCTTACGTCCTAAACGCTGTGTATAGGAGGTGATGACTCAAGGACCGTAGACCTATGCAGCGATGGAATGACCCTAGGTGTCCTATATACCGTGTATAGGAGTTGATGACTCAAGGACCCTTAGACCGCTGCAGCGATGGAATAACCCTTTGGGTCCGTACATCAAATACGCTATGTATAGGAGGTGATGACTCAAGGACCCGTAGACCTCTTCAGCGATGGAATGACCCTCGGCGTCCTTACGCCCTATACAGTGTGTATAGGAGGTGATGGCTCGAGGACCCGTAGACCTCTTCAGCGATGGAATGACCCTCAGCGTCCTTACGCCCTATAAAGTGTGTATAGGAGGTGATGGCTCGAGGACCCGTAGACCTCTTCAGCGATGGAATGACCCTCAGCGTCCTTACGCCCTATACAGTGTGTATAGGAGGTGATGACTCGAGGACCCGTAGACCGCTGCAGCGATGGAATGACCCTCGGCGTCCTTACGCCCTATGCACTTTGTATAGGAGGTGATGGCTCAAGGACCCGTAGACCGCTGCAGCGATGGAATGACCCTTGGCGTCCTTACATCCTATACAGTGTGTATAGTAGGTGATGGCTCAAGGACCCATAGACCTCTTCGATGGAATGGCCCTCAGCGTTCTGATCCTATACACAGTGAAGGGAATTTATCAAAGCTGGAGCAGACAAAATCTGGAGAAACAAAACAAAAAATAGGTCCACCAATGTAATCCAACGTAAATCACGACGTCCAGCGTTGTCCACGATGACGACTTGAGGAAATAAAAGATAAAACAATAAAAAATAAATAGAAATTATTTTTTTTAAACGATGGCCGCCGTCCCGTCCGCTGCGACGAACACCTGCCGCATAATGTCATTTTGACAGATGCCGGTAACATATAAACATTTGGGTGGAGCTAACAATGACAGCTAGTGACAGTCATCATGACTTTGCCCAATCATGGCTCTCACTGTTCTCTGTGCCTTGATTGGCCAAAGTCTTGCACCTGACCTGTGGTCCGGTGCAAGCCTTTAGCATATTAGGGCTTCACAAGGCGCAAGGCTTCACGTTCGACTCGCACTTTGAGCCCAACCCTAGTCTTCATGCGGTGAAGCACGTTACGCTGCATAACAGTACAGACATGCTGCATTTTTACACTCAGATCACCAACACACTTTCAACACGCAATTGCGTTAACCAATGCAGCTCGAGGTGCCTGGTGAGCCCTAACTATTTGTATCAATTGCTGTAAAGAAAGTGGAGTTTTTCTTTAAGCAACTCCTACCTAAGAATCAGAATCAGGGGAAAAAATCTCAGAATCAAGAGATTAAAAACACCAATTTTAAAAAATTAAGTAATAAAAAAAATAAAAAAAATAAAAGATTGAGTAATGAACAACGCAAAATTAAGTAATATTTTTTTTTTAATAAGTTTTAAAAAAGTAATAAAAAATAAAAATATTAATCAAAAAAACCCCAAAAATGTAAGTAATAAAAAAAGTAAGTAAATAAAAAAGTAAGCGATAAAAAAATAAAAAAGTATTAAGAACTGATGTTAAAGAAAAATACGAAAGTAAGTAATAAAAACTTAAAAAATAAAAAAAATGAAATAGTAAAAAAGTAGGTAATAAGAAATAAAAAACATAATACAAAATACAAAACGTAATAAAAAAATTAAATAAACAAAATTTTAAAAAAGGATAGTATAATTATTTTGCTGATTTACATATTTGTTTATTTGCTACTTTTCTCAGGTCCTTCCACTTTAATGACCCTTTAATGAGGAATATTTGAATTGGCGATGGGCCGTCTCTGGTCTCATTGAGTATGATTTAGAAGGACTCCTTCTGAGAAGGTCAGTTTGTCTGTGCCCGTAACTCATAGAGCGGTGTTTTCATTTGGAACCACAGTAATGGGAGGCCTGCCATTTCTACATTAAACAGAAAACACTGTCAATAAAACAAGAGGCACAAAATCAATACCGTGTCAGACAAATTAATTATCAATGTATGAAGATAAAAATAATGGTATGAGATCATCAGCTCGTGCGCTGGGCTCTGTCTATACACATCTCAGATAGGTTTTCATGTCCCACATCCGACAGCCCATGGATTAGATGCTTCACCGCTGTCTGCTACTGCCACCAGCAAGACAGCGAGCATGCGCAAGTCAACAAGGAACTTACTGGGTCATGTTCTAGGACTCAGGGATGACTTCAATATGTTGATTCTACAATTTGTAAATAATAATGATTACATTGTTTCTATTAAATTAAATCAAAGTGTATGTCAGGCTTACTTGTAATCCTTTCCCACTCCGTCCAAAACTGAAGGAAAAATAAAGCTTTAATTGGCCATACACTTTAAAGTGAACATGTAGTTTGCCCGCTAAAAGCGAAGTGACAGGTACACTTAAAGCACTTGAGTAATGTGTATTCTTCCTGGAATCTTGGTGTATTTCTTCCAGATCTGTGCAGTAATCCAGTGTGACACTTGGAGCTTCCAGTAATGAAGACCGCTCACTGTTACTCTCTCGCCTTGTGCAGGGTAACTGGTCTTGTCTCCGCCCCCTCCTGTAATAAAGACCACTTACTGCTGCTCTCTCTCCTTGTGCAGGGTGACTGGTCTTGTCTCCGCCCCCTCCTGTAGTTTCCTCTAGTGGGCTGTACCTGCCCCACTTGCATGTGTTAATGAGGACTTATTCTGCCTGAATGGGCAAAGGACAGGTTCACTTTAAAGAAGAACTCCAGGCAAATAAAACAATGTTGGGCAAGGGTTAAATGCTCGTTTTGTCTAGAGGGCTCAAATAAAGCAGATATACTTACTTATTCTCGATCCCGTGGCGGTCAGCACTCAACACTCTCCCCCTTGGCGCCGGCTATGTGTCCTCCCACCTCATGCAAGTCAATTGAAACTGCATAAGACCCTGTTCACACCGGGGGGTTCGGCCGCACGGATCCGCCGACATCAACGATCCCATACATTGCTATGGGGACCATTCATGCGACCGCGAGGTTCCACGACATGCGAACCGCCCCCGCCCGATCTGCTCCCTGCACTATTTTTGCCACGCCGATCAGTGAGTTTTCCATACAGGTCTCAATGGAACTGCGCGGTTTTGGGCGTTGTTAAGTGCGTGTCAGCGCTGAAAAGCTATTTAAACCTCCCCTGCACGGTCAGCGCGGTAACCGATGTGAATGGGCTCTTAGACGTGATGACATCAGAGGACCTTACACCGTGGGAGCCTGGGGAAAGAAGAGACAGCGGGGGCTGGTCTAGGAGCACAGAGGAACCCAGGACCAGGTAAGTAATTCTGCTTTATTTCAGCCCCTAGACCAGAAAGAGCACATAATCCTTGTAGTACGAGGGTAGCCCCACTGGAAGGGTAGTTTTTTTTATTAAAGGCCGGTTATAGATTCATGCATGTACCATTTTTTCTAGTTTTTTTTATTTGCCCGAAGTTCTTCTTTAACAATGCTGCTGCTTTGGCTGCTTCTATGGCCATCAATGGCACCTATCATCATTTCAGATCCCCTGCTGTGTATCAATCTGCCTATTTTTTATCTTGCAACTGTGTCTCGTTTCTTTAACTGGGTGTTGTGTATAAAAGTTCCATGTATCCATCATTCAGTGGCCCTGTATATCGTAGGTAATGCATTTCTTGGACTTGTCAAGTGGTAGACTTCAGTCTATGAGTGTATTAGAGCTAAAAAACTAAAAATTAAGTTGTATTCCGTCTATGACGGCGTAGGATGGCGGCTCTGAAGTGGATTCATTTTTTTTTCTTCCTGTTGCTCCTGTAGATGGAATTAGAGAAGTGATATTGACATATTCCATTAAACGTCTAGTGCCCTCTTCACTGCTAAGCAGAGCATCCAGGTACATAGTAACATGACTTCCGAATGTCAGGATAAACCAGAAAAAAAAGATCGCAGAGCATTGAAAGGGCCACTACTGCAAAAAGAGATTGTTTTCTGATAACTGTCAGCGGTTTAAGCTGAACTCTGCCCTTCCCTTAAGTTTTCTCCTCTCCTGGACTGAAATGGCTTACTCTGATTTCACTGCACACGGTGAGCTTCTCACAATGTGCATTAGAAGCTGCAGCAAGTCAGATAGAGCCCCTCTCATTTCCTGGCTGGAACACATCTAGTATCATCTATAACTTTCCTCACGTGCCTGTGCAAGAAAAGCTCATAAATCTCCTCTATGTATCAGAGGGGCGCTGCAGCAGCTCTGATGATTGAGCAGCGAGGCGTCCATTGAGATGCCTGCTGCACAGAGCTGCCTGCGCTTGTCTCTTTCTGGGCAAGGGGCTGCATGACAGAAGCAAGACAGAAGCATTCCAGTATCTGGCACAGCACTGCCACTCTGCATATGGCCGGCTAGTACACAACCAGATGCATAGAGGGTGGTGCCAGTAAGGTAAATGGCCTGGTGACAACACACACTGTACTGCAGAGGTGGACAAATTAATATGGAATCCAGCAGGATTTTTAAGGAGCCAGCTCCATTGACTACAGTTAAAGAAAACCTCAAAGGTTTGGTGCCAACTTTGATTTTTAAGGAGCATTGGCTACCTGACTCCTGGGATTTGTCCAGCTCTGCTGTACTGTGTCTATGGAGGAGCAGTCTATGGAAACTGCACCGGGTGTTTGGTATAGCTGCAGGCCCCCCCCCCCACTAGTCTGCCTGCAGAAAACTACAGGAAGGGGCGGAGTCAAGACCAGTCAGCTTGCACAAAGAGAGAGAGGCAGTGAGCGGCCTTTATTACATGAGTGGGCAGATTCAAGACCAGTCACCCTGCACAAGGAGATGGCAGCAGTGAGCGGTCTTTATTACAGGAGGGGGTGGAGACAAGACCAGTCACCCTGCACAAGAAGAGAGAGCAGCAGTGACCGGTCTTTATTACAGGAGGGGACAGAGACAAGACCAGTCACCCTGCACAAGAAGAGAGAGCAGCAGTGACCGGTCTTTATTACAGGAGGGGACAGAGACAAGACCAGTCACCCTGCACAAGAAGAGAGAGTAGCAGTGACCGGTCTTTATTTGTCAAACCAGAAGTAGTTGAGAAATAGTTTCTGAACTAGTTTCTGAACTATTTCTGAACTACTTCTGGTTTGACAAAGAGGTACAGAGCCTCGAAACGCGTAGCCAAACCGACCACTCCGCGGGCCGCAAGGTCCTTCAGCCTGAGGCTTGCTCCTCAACCCCTTCCATAGCGATCACTGACCCACTGTCAGAACGGTGTATAGCGGCGCTTTTGCTCCCGTTCAGCCGACGAGTGGCAGCCTGGCCAGCTGAGCTCTCATTGCACCTGACGGTGAGTGTCATACTACACGCACAGTGTACCTCGCCTCAACGGGCCATCCAGTTACATTAACCACCCTCCAACATCCATGGACCCAACAGAAGCCTTGTAGCCCGGAGTTCACTTCCACATAGACCAGCCACAGATGCCACCCTGCGATCCATGCTGGCAACCAACCGACACTCCGTAACGGCAAGATACCACCTCGTCCGTCCAAAAGTGAGTCTGCATTGAAATTTACACAAAGTTCACCACTCTCACAGAGCCTGCCTTCTGAATTACAACTCCACTTCTGAACAATGTAATATCATCATTACTTGCTGGAAGCAATGCATGATGGGATATGTAGTCTTGAGAAATGGAGATTGCATCACGTCAAGCAACAGGGAAAAAGACGCAAAGCACACTGTGAATCCAGGAAGTTGATGGAAGTGATGGGCAGACGGAAGGCAGCGCTCACTACATAAAAGGGATTTTTTCAAGTAAGCTTTAATTGTATTATTACAAACAACTCCAGTATGTATTCCTATCACAATGCTGATGTTATAACAGAATCGGATCTGCTGGGAATTTACAACTCCTTTAGAACGCTTTGGTTTAAATCAACATGATCATTTTTTTTTAGTTCTTCTATAAAAGCGGGTCAGTGTAGACCCCCCATAGGGCTCATTGGGGCCCTATGATAAGCAGCTGGGCACACAGGAAGGTTTTGCGAATTCTCTCCATGCTGCACGCCAGGTCTGCCGTCCACAAGAACACGGCGCTGTAATCTCAGGTCATGTTTTATTTATGGGCAGGAATGCAGCAGATCGGGTGTTAACAAATACAGATGATTGCTTCGGGGGCACCGACTTGTCCTGAGGTAATTAGGACAAAAGCTGTTTCACTGGATGGGGATTCAGACAGGAGATAAGAATTTGAATGAAAAAAAATATAATGGATCTTCAGCAACCCTGAAAAACATGATATAAAGAAGACAGGCCGAATATACAATGGTCAAAGCCGGCCCTAAACCAGCAAGATGCCTCCCTGAGAATGGCAGGCGGGGAACTACCACTTGTTCCCTGCAGCGCCAGGACACCACATTGGTTGTCGAGCGACTTGCTGAACTGACAGGAGTGACGTTCCATGGTTAACACGTTCCTTCCCTCTTCTCAATCGAAGGATCAACCAGATTATGATACAATTATGAAGGTCTCAGAAGGTCGGAACCAATTGGTCGCCAAAGTCGGAAATATACTTCCTGCCCCTCTGGGCCAACTGCCTTGTGCTGCCCGAATTCTACCACAGTTTTGCTGGCTAGCCTTAAAGTGACATTAACTTAGGAATTCAAATCCCTTAACTTTTAACAAAAATGTATTTTATTTGTGTATCACTCGGCTGTAGACCCTCAAATCATCTCTGAATTAGTGCTGACACTGTCCTTCCTTCTGGAGGGTGGCTGCTTTTGTTCCCCATGGTCCCTGTGTGTGTTCTGTGGTATATTTTGGTTTTGTGCTGCCCTAAGCAAGACTAAACTCGGGCACCCCCTAATCTAAATTTGCCCCACCTTCCTGTTTAAGACAGTTTGCGTAATCTGTCAGTCGCTGGATACAGCGCAAGCTTCTAACAGGTTTCGCTATTAGCGCAGCAAAGCCAGGGTCTCAGGTGGGCTGCGCAGGGTCTCAGGAGGGCTGTGCAGGGTCTATGGTGGGCTGTGCGGAGTCTATGGTGGACTGTGCGGACTCTCAGCTGGTGGCCTATGAGGGGGTCTCAGGTGGGCTGTGCTGGGCCTATGGTGGTTGGCTGTGCGGGGGGCTATGGTGATGGGATGTGCGAGGTCTCAGGTGGGATATGCAGGGTCCCTTTCCCTTCAGACATGTGCTTCTCCTTTTACCTGCAGCCCGCAGTACCATCAGTATCAGCAAAGCACATTGCAGCCCCCCCCAGCCTGCCTACGGGACACCCCCCATCAGATTGCATGCTATGTCCAGCCCCAAGCCGCTCATTGCTTCTCCTTCTCCACTCGTACAAAGCCGGCCAGACTGCATCTCACTGGGCCCCCCTATATATAGTTTAACATCCCAATTCTATATGTTTTAGATGGCATACCAGTTCTTACACACAATGCAGCTGGATCTGACCTTTTACCTCCTCTCCCTTTCTTTGATGAGAGGAATTTGCTTTCCACCGCTGTGGA
>NW_017306498.1:1507855-1521304 GCF_000935625.1 Nanorana parkeri
TATATCCAGGCCCAATAACCTGATACTGTGCATGATTTTGGTTTCATTCTGTGTGTAGGCCTTTATAAGGTTAGATGATACTTGGCAAATACTTTTCTTTTCCATCATCGTTTTCAGAGCGCGTTGACATTGAGCAAATTCCCAGTAACAGGTGACACCGATCTCGCAGGACATGTGAGTCAAATGTTGACAAAGACAGGTCACACTATCACACCTTCCATGTCACAAGGAGAGAACTCGGTAAACAGGTTCATAATACACAGAGTGACACCCAAGGCTACCAAGATCCTGGGAATCCAAGGCGTAGAAGGACAATTGGACCTTTTGTAGGTCTGATGTATACATTACTTAAAGTTTTACTTTGAGCCCACACTCTTTGTGTTCGGTTTTGGATGGAGTGGGGAAGGATTAGAAGATCGGCCAGGTTATCATCACTGTCTGTGTCCCCATTGGGGAGATTTCCCCTGACTTCCTGCCCTAGAGACACAACAGGAAGTGAGAAGAAATCTCCCTAGAATAGGGAGAGACCATCGTTGGCAGTTTCAGAGTTCTGCTACTCTATAATTGTTCAGTGAGCTGGTTGGGAGAGGAAGAGCACAGGGATGACCTCATCCCTCTCCTATCTCACACTTTAATTGTTCAATCGTGTGACCGGGAGAGTATAAAGCACAGGGATGACCTCATCACTGTTTGGCTGCTCCTCAATTGTTTGATCGACTGGCGAGGAGAGAGAGCAGCAGTGACCAGTCTTTATTACAGGAGGGGGCGGAGACAAGACCAGCCACCCTGCACAAGCAGAGAGAGCAGCAGTGACCTGTCTTTATTACAGCGGGGGGCGGAGAAAAGACCAGTCACCCTGCACAAGCAGAGAGAGCAGCAGTGACCAGTCTGGAAGAAATACACAAAGCTCACCAAGATTCAAGAAGAATACATATGACCAGTGTCGTAACAATCACCATAGCGACCCAGGTGGCCACTATGGGGCACAGTGGGGCCCGGCCAGATGACGTGCGGGCCGCCTGGGTCGCTATGGGATCCTCTGCTGGTGGCTTTCACTGGCGCCTGAAAAAATTTGTGATATTTGGAACGAATATTCGTAAACTCATCTGATAATTCAGATTTCGTTGAATCCGAAACCCGAACTGAATAGAATTTTCGGACCCGAATCCCAAAATATCCGAACTGAACCGAATTTTTACGCAGCTTACATGTCTAGACACTATCTGCAAGGAGTTTGCATGTCTTCCCTGTGCTTGCATGGGTTTCCTCCGGGTACTCTGGTTTCCTCCCACACTCCAAAGACATGCTGGTAGGTTAATTGGCTCCTGTCTAAATCGTTCCTGTATGTATGCATGTGAGATAGGGACCTTAGATTGTAAGCTCCACGAGGGCAGGGACTGATGTGAATGTGCACTATGTAAAGCACTGCATAAATTGTTGGCGCTCTATAAATACCAATAATAAATACATCTGAAAATGGCGTTGAATGTAAATACGGGGTACGCGAGGTGTATATATATAACATACGTTTCTGGCAATTTATGCCTTTACTGAAGTTCATATATTAAATGCAGAGATTATTCAATGCAATCTAATTGAAATGTGCACCGTCTAGGGCACAATGATAAAGTGACCTTACAGAAACCATTAGAATTCCCTGCTTCAAAGAGAATCTTTAAAACAGTCTCCCTTAACATACTTTATTTAAAAGGCTTCATGAAAGGTGGCTGTATGGCCGCAGTAAAGCATTACATTAAGGGCATAAGACCTTCTTTTTTGGTGCCTTGATAAGGTTTATTTTTAGGCCTTTTCTACTGATAAATGGCTTAATGGATAATATGAACCACAATGGAAACTGCTTTGGAGGCAGTAACAAGTGTTAACGTAGATCTAAGCCCTAACCGGGTGACATTTAACCTGTTCAATTACAGTGTATCATAAACAATTGCCACTTATTTTCCTTTTTTTGCCAATTGTTTTAATTGTTTCAGTTTTCATATAAAAAACAGTATCAAGAAAAGTGACAGTATCGAAAAAAATTACCAGTATTAACCACTTCAAGACCAGGTGTTTAGACCCCCTTTAAAGAGGAACTTTACCCTTTAAAATGACAACAAACACACCTTTAGAAATGTTTAGTAATGACAATCTACAAACACATACTTCTAGATAATTGTCGGCTATGTATTCTTTGCATACGTTATTTATCTTTTTTTTCTCCATTCCTCTCATAGTGGACATTTTTACTAAGGACAGATCAATCCATTTCCCTTTACTTCCTTGAATTCTGGCATGTGACTAGGACATGTGACCATGCACATCACCTCAGGGGAGGAAAATTCCTGTGAGATTACAGATGACATTTCCTAGCAATGCTCTGCGTATGTAACCTTCCCAGGATGCAACGCTTGGGCACAGGCTGTTTCTCTACAGGAAGTAGAAAAACAGTAATTGTAAGTCAAATAAAAATATGTTTATTTAACTAATGAATGTAAGATGATTTCATATCAGCATGAAGAGCTGCCTGTTTATGTGATTATTAGTAAAAGGGGGTAAAGGTAACTTTGGAGACATGAAACATCAAGTAATAGTTGTGTCTTCTACCACTGGATCGTATAATGATAAACATAACTTTGCACTGATGGTAATTTGTAGGGATGCACTGATAACGTTTTTTTGGTATCGAGTAGCGATATTTATATTTCAGTACTCGCCGATACCGAGTACTGATACTGGTACTTCCGGTAGCATATAGCCGGCTTCCTTTCTTGATTGCCTGGGAAGCCGACTCCATTCTGTTTGGTCAGCTGGATGCTGATTGGTCGGGAAGCCGGCTTCCCAGCCAATCGGCATCGAGGCCGGCCAAACGGATCTGACAATATGGTGACACAACCCGCACCCTGCAGGCATCTCATTCCCCTCACATGGATCCTTAGCAGCATTCATTACCCTACCAGTCCCTCGACCAGCTGGGCAAACACCGCTCTCCAAGATCTGCCCACGTCTCCTGTGGGCACAGTGCCCACGTGATCGGCCCTCAGCCTGCTACTGTGCATGCGCAGACTGCCCAGCGCTCTCATTCAGAAATCCTGTGCATGCGCAGTAGCAGGCTGAGGGCCGACCATGTGGGTGCTGTGCACACAGGAGACGTGGGCAGAACCCGGAGAGCTCAGAGAGCAGTGTCTGCCCAGCTGGCCGAGGGACTGGTATGGCAATGAGTGCTGCTAAGGCTCTATGTGAGGTAAATGATTTGTCTGCACGGTGGGGGTCGTGTCACCATATTATCAGATTTGTTTGCCCGGCTTGACACTGATTGGCTGGGAAGCCGGCTTCCCGGCCAATCAGGATCGAGCCGGCCAAACAGCATGGATCCAGCTTCCCAGCTCCATGTTTCCTGGCGGTACTGCTGGTCAGAGGAAGTCTCCCTCTGACCAGAAGTTCCAGTATGGGGAAAGATATCAGAGCATTTGGGCGAGTACGAGTACTCACCCAAATACTCGGTATCGGCACCGATACCAATACTAGTATCGGTGCATCCCTCATAATTTGGTTGAGGTCTGCCACAAGGGCCACCAAGTGTCAACACCAACTACCCACCAACCCCTGTGATCCACATCTCCATTATCTATGTAGACATCTAATCCAAGGTGTCCAGATTTTCTATTGTTTTATTTTTTTTATAGCTGCTTTAATCTTTTTTTTTCATATACAGGGGTAGGCAACCTTGACACTCCAGCTGTGGTGAAACTACAAATGCTATCATGCCTCTGGGAGTCGTGCCTGTGGCTGCCAGTCCTGCCAAGCCTCATGTGATTTGTAGTCTTACCACAGCTGGAGTGTTAAGGTTTCCTACCCCTGCTCTATTGCATATCAGTGCTGCTGAGCTCTTCAAGCCTCTTTTAGCCACTTCCTGTCTACATGCACTCACTTCTGGACTGTGGCCGTGTAATGTGTGCTGGCACTGCCACTTGTAGTGTCTGTTTGGTGCTTGTGTGACAACACAGGGGCACAAATGGGAGGTAGTTGCCACCCTATAACACTAAAAACCTAAACAAGGACCATAAACGGAAGGATCACAAGGTCCTCATTTAACGAAAGCTGCAGATTTCAAAGTATTGGAAATCACATTTGTGTGTTAAAGCTTCTATAAAATGTTAGTAATTGGGTTTGGTTCTACTTATAGTCAACATTGAAGTTCCTCTATAGGTGCAGTACTGTATTGGGTCTTGTGTAATAGTAATAAACAAAAGTAAAAACTATGTAAAGCTGGTGGTAGGTGGCCACATCCAGCTGAACTTGTTCTGCAATGTTGAAGGCATTTCACCTTTCATCCATGTAACTTCTCTAGTTCTAAACGGAGGACGGCATTTGGAGGATTGGCTAAACATTTTCAATATTAAAGGACAAGTCCAAACTGAATATGACCAGCTACTACAAGCTATGTGACCTAGATAAAGGAGAACCTTCACAGACGTCTCCTTCTAAATGGATGCCAACAACTGTCCCTTTTATCTAGAGAAGGGGTAGCCAAACTGTGGCCCTCCAGCTGTTGTGGAACTACAATTCACGTAAGGCATTGCAAGACTCTTGACAGCCACAAGCATCACATCCAGAGGTTGTAGTTTGGCCACAGATGGAAGGTCGAAGTTTGGCTTCCCCTGATCTACATAAAAGGGACAATTGCCACACTGCCAATCAGCCCTTCTCTGTTTGACTTTACAAAAAGAAACTAGCTGTTAGGGGCACCAAGGCAAGTCCTTACTTGAGCACACGCACCTCTATGTTGTGTTCGTTAGCATAAGAGGATATACATATGCAGTTATGTGTGTATTTTTGAGGTATGTTATTGCATGAGTTCATGTGGATCTTATACAAGCATTTAAGAATTTAGTTATACCTGCTTTTCTTGTTCATTCATTCATTCTCCAAAGTGAAGAAGAAACACCCGGAATTCAAATGTTACACGGTGCAGATGCCTTAAAAACTAGCAAAGCTCTATGAGACACGTGCTTTTGTGTTTGCTTTGAATTTGTAATGGTTCTGCCCATAGCTTTTCACTAGTCATCTAGTAATGAACAAGATTTCAACTTAACAGGCATTTAATGCAGTAAAATGGATGTGTGAATGAAGCGCCTCAGTCGAAATTAGACATTGTATGGCTAGGTGTATGTGGGCTTTAAAGGATCCTCTGAGCCTTGCTGGTCTCTGACTATGCTCAGAGTATCATGAACGGGAGCGAGAAAGGCGCCTACCTTTCCCTGCATATGAACCCCTATGATTAGCGCTCCTCAAGCCTGTACTTTGCTTGATTGTTCTGCTGAGCACCTTGGAAAGGATCTAAGAACTGGTTCATTAAACCATGTGAGGTGTGCTCCTGAGCCATATATATGTGATTAACTCTCATCTCTCCATGGCGGAAAGCATCACAAAAAGGGCTTCTGTCAATGAATGCTATGCATTCTATTTAAACACATTGCTACTCAAACGCATGCGTCCAAACACAAGAAGCAGGAAGGGGCTGCATTTGACCTGCCTTAAGTGTAAATGGATCTCAACAGGACCTCAAAGAAATGCAAAAAGTTAGAACACAGCCTCCATTCTGCACAATTAATGTGTCTTTCAAATGCAGAAACTCAAATCCCATCAACACGAACCTTTACATCAGGGTTCCCCAAAGTGGTCAATATCAACCCCCCAAGGGTTGATGGGACTATCCAAGGGGTCTACAAATGGCTGGGGCAAAAGGAGGTCAGTTCATGTCTAGGGATTAATAGGTGGTCTATAAATGGCTGGGGCAAAAGGAGGTCAGTACATGTCTAAAGATTAACAGGTGGTCTATAACTGGCTGGGGAGCAATAGGAGGTCAGTACATGTCTAAGGATCAATAGGCAGTCTATAAATGGCTGGGGCAAAAGGAGGTCAGTACATGTCTAAGGATCAATAAGTGGTATATAATTGGCTGGGGAGCAATAGGAGGTCAGTACATGTCTAAGGATCAATAAGTGGTCTATAATTGGCTGGGGGCAAAAGGAGGTCAGTACATGTCTAAGGATCAACAGGTGGTCTATAACTGGCTGGGGAGCAATAGGAGGTCAGTACATGTCTAAGGATCATTAGGTGGCCAAAAAAAGGCTGGGGCAAAAGGAGGTCAGTACATGTCTAAGGCTCAATAGGTGGTCTATAAATGGCTGGGGCAAAAGGAGGTCAGTACATGTTTAAGCATCAATAGGTGGTCTATAAATGGCTGGGGCAAAAGGAGGTCAGTACACATCTAGGGATCAACAGGTGGTTGATAAATGAAGGTTGATTGGGGTCAATTCATTTTTTAGGCCTCTGTAGAGCTCCACAGCAGTTCCAAGTCCTGCAGGTAAAGTGGCCAGCAGCAAGACAGTGCTACCCAGGGATGGATGGTCAGCGACAGTGGCTTTGAGTCATCTCTATCAGACTGCATGTCTGTAACCATTCCTCCCCCCTTCATTCTGGGAAGGATATATATTGGTGTAATATTCCTGTTTACTTCCCATACAGAGTGCACTCTCCCACCTCAGCACCCATTGCTTGGATATTTTTCATATTTTAAATAATATCTATTTTCAATAAACCCATTATTATTATTTTTAATATTCATAGTCTTATTAATTGAAATGGGTACTTATTCAATTATTTTTCATAAAATAAATGCTTGGATCAGAATCATTCATGAGAGGGTTGATGAGCTGAAGAATTTGGGGGCTTTGCATGTTCCTTCTCAGATTCATTTCTACTGCGCTTAAGAAGTTAAAAAGCTTTCGGTTCAGCAGAGCTAATGACAACAAAATATCCATGCTGGAAAGACCACGTGCCGCCATACAAATTGCTCTACAGGTCTATTAGGACCATTTTAGCACTTCACGATCCTTTATTAAATATCAAGGAACGTCTATGTGTTTTGGTCTAAAAGAAGTGTTAACAGCCTCGCTTTATTGCTTTAGCAGGCTGCAGCGTGTGGACTTCATGACACGCCTAATCAGTTTGACTTTTTTTCCCTTCCAACTGCCTTTTTGACTGCACAGCTTTTAATAAATTGATTTATGTCTGTAAGAGTAACAAAGTAATGTGTGCGCCTGGCTTGACCTTATCGATACTTCTATCAAAGACGAAAGCCCGGCTGTAATTTACAGTCAGCACTGAGCCAAAGCACTTCTACTGAACATATTAACTCTTGTAGGTGACAACTTAAAGCAAACCTGTCACCCAATAAAAAGCATATTAAAATATATGAACCTATCATGGTAGGGACCATAAGGTGCCTGCATGTAGTGCACCTTCAAATTGGGCCATGGCTTCTTCTGTGTTTCTGAGGAGACCCCAAATACAGACACACGCTGCTTGTAATCCATGACAAGGCAGATCCTTGGTAAGCCTCCTCCACAAGCCCTCAATTTAATGTGCATATCAGTGGTCTATGGCCCCTCTGGGCTTACATTGTTTTATTTATTTTTTATTGGAAGACAGTTTCAAGTAAAGCTGAAGCAGGCAAATATAAAATGTGCAGGTGCATGCAGCTCTATAATCATTAAAGAAGAACTCCAGGAATTTTATCCGTACCCTTGCAATGGGGCTATCCCCGCACTGCAAGGGTTAACTGCTCATTTTGTCTATGGGAGTCAAATAAAGCAGATATACTCACCTGACCCTAAAGCTGGCCATACACCTATAGATTATCTGCAGATTTTCTATGGTCAGATGGAAAAAGTGCAACAGACTCCTCCATCTACGCTAAACTGTGTAGGAATCTTCCACTGGGCCAAGATTCAGTATCTTGCTAGTCGGCCCCGCTGGCTGTCAAAATACCTGAACAATCTGATTGGATGCAGGCACTGTTCAGGTATTTTGAGAGCCAGCGGGGCCGACTAGCAAGATACTGAAGCTTGGCCCAGTGGGAGATTCCTCCATCCACACAGTTTAGCGTAGATGGAGGAATCTGTTGCACTTTTTCCATCTGACCATAGAAAGTCTGCAGATAATCTATAGGTGTATGGCCAGCTTCAGTCTCGCTGGGCTGCGGCCTCTTCTCCCCTGGGCTTCGGCAGTCTACGGACCGCTGACGTCATCATGTCTAATGCAGGTCCATCAACTTGCCTTAGACATGAGGATGACGAGGGATATTCCTTAGCCAGAGCGGAGAGGGAGAGAGGTGAGTGCAGGGCTGGATTTCCCACAAGGCCACCCAGGCCTGGCTTTGGGGTGGCACGGTGTAGAGGGGCGGCACCGCCGCCAGGCGGGTAGTTTTTGTTTCTACATTTAGCCCTGCTTCTGGCAAGCAGGGCTAAATATAGAGCGGGGAAGCCGGTGTATTAGTACAAGTGATCCTGGCAATGTCGTCGGGATCAGTTGTAAATGTGTACAGCCTCTCCCCCCTTCATGGTCCACACCCACCTCACCTGGCTGCCTCTCCCCGCTGGCTGCCTCCCTTCCCGCCAGGGTTTTCAGGGTCCCCTGCTCCTCTGGGGGGCCCGGGACCATGGCACATTCATTCAAGATGGAGAGTGGGAAGCAGAGCGAAGAACATCTGTTCTCCACTCTACTTCGTGTAAACAATGAGAGGGGAGTACTGAATTCACAGCCTTCACCTCTCAGCTGTCACAGGAGAGCCAGCACAGTGCTGAGCTAGAACTCCTGTATTGGAGGTGACAGATTAAATAAAGAGTACCTGTCACTTCCAAATGCTATCACACAGGGACTTGTTAGCTCCTGTGTGATAGCAATAAAGTTAAGTGAAAAAAAATGTTAAAAAAACAAATTTAAAAAGTAAAAATGAATAAATAAATACAAATAAAACATAAGTAAAAAAATAAGAATAAGAATAAAAAAGTAAAAAATAATAAAATAACATTAAAAAAATAAAATATAAATGAAAATGTAGAAAAAAAATAAAAACTGAAAAAATAATAAAGAACAATTAAAAGAAAAAACTCTTGCAGTGTGGGGGTAGCTCCACTGCAAGAGTAAGTTTTTAAAATTGCAGGAGTTCTTCTTTTAAACCTTCACTTTAATATGATTCTCATTAGCCACAAATGAATTAAAACACGTTGTGTGCACTAAATGCCCATCCAAATGCAGACATTACCTTGCAAAAGCAGCAGTGACATCATCATTGTGCTGTACATAGCCTATGCAGAGAGCAGAGCTGTGAGAGGGACCCAGCATGCACAGTTGTGTAAATCTCGGGACTGGGTGAACAGAAATACAAACCTTTTGGAAGTTTCTTTTGGAACAGTTTATATATATAGTTTCTATGTATGTATGTGTAATAAGCCGTTTGCATGGAGCTTATATTCAAAGTCATCAATCAACATTTTTCACATGTTCTGCCTGTGACATTGCTTTGCAGGTATTACATGAATTCAGTGGGGCTACTAAGGGTCAATTTACCAATTGGATGACTGAAGAAAAAGCAACTTCAAATTCTTCACAATGCTAAGTGAACATTCACTGAAGTGAACACTTGACTCCATTACTAGAGAATTTAATTACTAAAAAAGTTCACTTAGCTTAGTGAATAGGGTAAAGCTGTAAGCACTTCAACCATGCGATTGCATGCAAGGAAGGGTCCTTTTTTTCAACTTCCCCCTTTATGTGATTGGTATTCAGAGTAAAAATAGTTGGATCTCTTCTCTACGCTACGTACACTCTTCACAAATGATCCAAATGAAAAGATCTCATTTTTTTTCTCTTCTTTGACTTGTCATCGCTGATAGGTAAAATAGAAAGTTCTAAGCAGTCAATGATTTAAAATAAAGAGTTGTTTATAGCACTAAATGCAGCAAACCAGTGAACACTTGTCCTTTGCGGTGGCTCATCTGCAGTTCCATATCTGATACGCTGAAGTTTTCCTTGTGTTACCAACCCCTACATCATGTTGAATGGCAGCACAGCTTGCACAGATCTGAACAGGGTAAACCTCCAATACCTCATGGGAGCAAAGCTTTTTTACTCCTGTTTTGGACTTGCTTGGCTGCAACATACTAACGAAGAGAAATAGCCATTTAGGCCTTCATTTTAAATCCACATGTGTCCCTAATATGCATGGGAACCCTATAAACAGTAAAGATATCCTCATACAAAAGGTACTTACCTTTCTGGTAACAAGAAAAGTGCTTAACGGATTGGCTCTTATAGTGTATGTATAACCAATTTTTTGTTTTTTTTAAATTGAGCCAGGAATGGTTGAAACCCCTACCTGGTGCCTGTGTCCTGCTGGGGAAACTTCCCTTCTCTTCCTGTCCTGGAGACGTAAATGAGAGGAAATCTCTCCACCTTGACACAGGACAAGATTTTCCTTCATTACTTGGTCTGGTGACAACCCCAAATTTTTGGATTTCCCATCGCTTTCTGTTCTGGTGACAACGGCCACCACAAGTAGAGGGGTGAGTCTCTCCAGATGGAGACATTAATCAATAAAAGGGTCTAACACTTCCCCACTCTATCCAAAACTTTAAAAAATGCCTTTACATACATGTTTTGTTTTAAATTGAGTCCAGAATGGTTAAAACCCCTACTGGGTGCCTGTGTCCTGCCGGGGAACCTTCCCTTCACTTCCTGTCCTGGAGATCTAAATGAAAGGAAATCTCTCCAAAGTGAATATCATTTCCACCTTGTCACAGGACAAGATTTTCCTTCATTACATGGTCTGCTGACAAATCTAAATTTTTGGATTTCCCATTACTTTCTATTCTGGTGACAATGGCCACCGCAAGTAAACGGGTGAGTCACCCCAGCTGGAGACATACAGCAAAAAAAAGGTCTAACACTTCCCCACTCTATCCAAAAATAACAAAGAAATGCCTTTACATACATGTTTTGTTTTAAATTGAGCCTGAAATGGTTAAAACCCTTACTGGGTGCCTCTGTCCTGCCGGGGGAAACTTCACTTCCTGTCCTGGAGATGTAAATCAAAGAAAATCTCTCCGAAGTGAATGGAATTTCCTCCTTGTCACAGGTCAAGATTTTCCTTCATTTCTGGCTCTGGTGAAAGCTCTAACTTTTTTGGATTTCCCATCACTTTCCGTCCCATTGACAGTGGCCACCAGGACAAGTAGTGGGGTGAGTCTCTCCAGCTGGAGACAAACAGCAATAAAAGGGTCCAACACTTCCCCACTCTATCCAAAACTTTCCTTCACTTCCTGACCTGGAGACATAAATGAAAGGAAATCTCTCTGAAGTGAACGGAATTTTCACCTCGTCACAGGACAAGATTTTCCTCCATTACTGGGTCTGGTGAAAGCTCCAACTTTTTGGGTTTCTCATCACTTTCTGTTCTGTCCCATTGACAGAGGCCACAAGGACACGTAGAGGGGTGAATCTCCCCAGCTGGAGGCAGCCAGCAATAAACTTGACAAAGGGTCTAACCCTTCCCGACTCTATCCAAAAGAAAGTCATTTACAGACATTTTAACACCATCAGGAATGAAGACCCATCAGAGAGTTTCATTGACTACTGACATAAACATAGGCGTGCGTTACTAAAGTAGAATGTTGACTTAGACCTGTCAAGCTGTGCTGTCAACCAGCCATGCAAGAGTAATTCATACATTTTAGGTTCCCCCGACGTATGACTAGGTATTTGATGTGAACTCCGGTTCACTGGGCCAAGTGAACTTTCTACTCCTTAGGTAAGACTACCCCTTAAACTTTAGCATGTGTCCGGGAGAGCGTGTCAACCTCTGATCTCCATCCAGTATGTTTAATTACTGTATTTGAAGTGGAAAGGTTATTGACGGATAATCGGAAAGCAGAATAATGTCGATATTTCATTAATCTCCTGCCTAAGGATCATTCTTAGTTAAGACCTTGGCAATATAAGAATTTTTAGCTCACAATCTTTTCACACCGCTGGTGTTACAATGACATGTTCAGGGACAAAATATCTATGTGCTTCCATCTGAACCAGTCAGCAGATTAACGCAGTGAACTGAACTTATTCACACCCTACAAGTGATACTGACGCCAAGCCGTACATAATTAGCAGTTAAAATTTAACTTTTCCCCCCCTTCTTTTACATAAACTCAATTATTTTCCACAGTGTGTAACATTTCAGATCACCAGTCAAGCTCTTGCGTCTTCAAAACATTTTGCTTTGCACATTTTTTTTTTTTAATCATTATTTATAAACCATTAAAAAAGACGTTTTACAATGTTCAGTAACGTTCAGTATAGCGACAGGAAAATAAGTAAACCCCCAAAAAAAGAAGAATCGTAAGATTGTCAAGTTTAATGTCCAATTTATTTTTCTTTTTTTTCTTTTTCTTTTTTTTTATAACTTGAAAATTGGAACAAGCTTTGTTTTTTTTTTTTTGTTTTTTTTTTTTGAACGAGCGTACAAATGAAATGAAAGACACATGCTGAACTCAACAATGTGACAGTACGGTAAAGAAAGACCATATTCTTGTACAGATAAAAAGAAACAATAAATATTTTCACCTAGCCATGTTGAAAAGACCTCGAGCCGTCCCAACATTTTATCCATAATAATAATAATTAAAAAAAAAAAGAGTGCTCTTGTTTTTAAAACAGAGCGCATATTCCAAGCAATAATAAATAGTTTTCAAACTTGTAGTAAAAGACAAAACCTCCAAAACAACAAAAAAAAGCTCATACAATAATAGAAAAAGGTAATAAAAAATATTTTGCCTTGCCGTACAAATGCTAACAACTTAATTGACATTAAATTTTGCTTTGCAGTTCTGAAAATACAAAGAGCACCATAATGACGCCTGCAATACACAAAATGACGGACTGTCTTATCATGGGCTGTGATGAAACGCTGGTGACCACTACAAGAAAGCGAATCCGAATAGGGACCATGGGAGATCTTGCTTATTGTGCTTGTATTTTTTTATTATTTTCCAGGTCATGGAAGGAGGGGGGCTGGGGTATTCATTTTATTGTAATCCAAAAACATCAGATTTGTGCTTGTTGAATTGGCTTGACTTATTACCATTTAAGCCAACATTATATTATCTGGAACTAAAGGCATGGAGTACATTGCACCCCACACTGGCCAGCAATCATTTTCCGTATTTGCTGGTGAAGTGTACAGATTATCTAAAATTTGACCTCCCGACCTCTTAAAATATCCACACTTTGGGTGGTAGTTCTGATTGGCCTGTAGAGGAAGAGGTTGCAGAGTCCAAACAGCACGGGGGTTGTCAATTTAGAATTCCCGATATTAAATACAAATGAAGGAAGGAGCAGGATTTCATCTCAGCCCATCAAACATTCAGGAACTTTATGGAATGTACAAAGAGCAAAGCAGACGCTAAATGGATTGGCAAGAACTGGGTTTTGGGTCAGGTCCTGTTCTAACGGGATCGGATGACTGTGCCTGGACCGAAATCTGTTTACATACAGCTTTGTCTGTAATATCGATGAACAAGTTTGTGTTTTTAAGGGCACCACGGGAGGAGG
>NW_017306498.1:1521459-1540810 GCF_000935625.1 Nanorana parkeri
CCAATCATGAAAAGAATGCACAACTAATATTTCTGGTGAACAAAATATTTAAGACTTTTTTGTTTTATTTGTTTCAATTACCCAGAAGCTGTTATACAACTTCATTGGGTTTTATTTCTTTTCTGTACATTAGGACTTAAATTACAAATGTTTATTCATTTTCTTTTTTTTTTTTTCTTTTTTTCTATTTTATCCTGCCAAATTAAAAAAATATATTATGTCAGCATGTGTTTTTTTTTTTTTTTTTCAAATCCACTAACAAAAAAAACATGTGAACCAATCAATATCAATATCCATTCCAGAAGGGGGCGAGGGGTGGGAGAGGAACAAAAAAAAAAGGAAATTAAGCACACTTCAGAAACGTGATTTTTTTTTTTCTGCAAAGCAATAACAATATTAAGCACTTTTTTTTTCTACTTACTTTTTCTACATGGTGTAGCAATCACCTTTTATTCCCCAAATACAAGTTTCTATACAGTTTGAAATAAAAAATAACACCCAGGCAGGAAAATAAGTACTAAAACTCAGACTTTACAATTACAGTGACAAGAACAATGTAATAAACCATAAACAATATACACATGGCCATTATGGCGTTTTTATAACCTATTAAGCAACTTTGAAAAGAAATGATCGTCCAAACACACATACACACAATTATTTCTTATTTTTTTCATTTTTTTTTTAACCCTTGTACGTATTGAATACTGTAAACGTATTTTAAGACAGAGTGCACTAAATTTACCGTTAGAAAAAAAAAAGAAAAACAAAAAAAAATAGCCGTTGTTCCTGAATAGTTTTTTTTTTTTTTTCCCCCATTCAACGATAACTGGTATGTTGTGTCATTTCATTTTTCAATTCAGCAGTAAATAATTTTCATTCCGTTTTCTAAGCAGCGTTGTCCTGAAAAGAAACAAAGCTGACAATAAATCAGCTTAAAAAGGTTCAAACTTGTGCTGAGTAAACATCTTCGTTAGATTGGGTCTTATGGCAATATTGTGTCCACTATGGTCAACCAGATTTGTTTTGTTTTTTTCTCTATACGTAAATGTGGCTTTTTTTTGTTTTTTGTTGTTTTTTTTTTTAAAGAAATGTAAATTTCTTGTATTACTATTTTTAAAAGTTCTTTTTTTCTTTCACAAAAATGTTTTGCATTTTGTCTCAAGAGACTCACATAGGAAGATCAGTTTTCAAGGCACTCACAAAAAAAAAAATCGAATGGCAGTAGACAAACCGTCCAATAAATTATATATATATAATCTTTTTTTTTATAGTGCCAGCATTGTGAATGCCATGCTTAGCAACGCTGGCACTTAATCTCAGGTGTTCCCTTTATTGAATCCAACCCGCCATTGGGTTGTGCAGGAGAATAGGCTGTAATTTCTTGTTCAGAAGCCATGGGAAAACATAGAAACTCAACTTTTAAAGTGCGGTCAACAAAATTTAAATGGGTAACCTTTCGTTCTCAGCTGTCCTCCTGATGCACGCAAAGACAAAAAAAGAAAACAAAAATGGAAAAACGATCTTAAAAGCAAATGGAACGTTCATTATTTTAAAATAAATAACATTCGATTATTCATAGTCCACATCAATTTGAAAATAAGCAACCAATTACAATGACATAACTCATGTACTGAACTGTGTCGATGACCCTTCAGCTTTTCAGCACTGAGTGAACTGTAGGTGGCTTTAGGTTTTAACAGTGCATCTTTAACCATTTGCTTGCCAAGTGGCCCGCACCACAGAAGCTCCCTTGAGTAGGGAACTGCAGGTACACTTCAGCAGCAAAAAAAATAAAAAAAAGGACATGTAGGAGACTGCATTCAATGCAGGATTTTTTTTTCTCAATGCTGTGCCTCTCAAAATATTTTCAAATGTATAGACAACAGAATAAAAAAAATGCATAAAAAAAATGAAATTTAAAAAAAAATGCAATGGTGCAGACAATGTATTGTGATTTGCACACTTATTATTATCAAGTATAAGGTTCCTCAAAAAAATTCAGGTTGCATTTTAACTGTTGCATATGAGATCCTATCATGCAATATAAGTGCTAAGATTTTTATAGATTGTAATCCGCTGCGTAAATATTCTATCTGACCCCCATTTTAGTAATGGCAAGTTAAATAAAAAATTGAAAATATATAAAAAAAAATAAAAAAAAAATATAAAAAATAACAGAAATAAGCTGATGGCTTCTTTTCAAGAAATTACAAAGGTTTTTTTTTTTTTAGCTTAAATTGCACAAATGTAGCAGCCCAAAAATGATAATTTAAGATACAATTCTCCACTACTAGGACAGACAGGCTACTACTCTGATAAGTAGGGTAAAGGGTTTGGGGAATAAGTGGGGATTAACCCTCTTTGTCCTGCAGGGGGGGCTGAAATTTATTGTTACATAGATAATTTGCTGGTCCCTGCAACACAAGAGAGGTTTCGAGGATTTTTTTTTTTAACAAGGATGCACAACAACAAAAACAATCTTAAAAAAAAAAAATATAGTAAAAAAAAATCAAACAGCAAAAAAAGTACCTGCACATGCCAAAAATGACAAATAAAACCCAAATAAATACAGAAATTATTGCACAGTTAAAAGGCTCCAAAAGTTTGACTGCCTTATTCAACCCTCAGGTTTAAAAAAAAAAAGAGAGACTGCAGACACAGGTTGTATTTTTAGTGCCACTTTGCGACACCTAACATGTTTACGCTAAGTTATGTTTTTAAGGAGGCAAGTTAATTCAGCTTTTTCTCAGTTGGCAATAGTTAAATCTGTACAAATTTAAAACTGATTAAACCCATCTAGGGGCCTTAGCTTCTTTCTGCCTGCTCAATTTTCACGTCATTTGTCAGCAAGTGTTCTCCGTGCCACTTTTTCATGTGTTTTTCCAGGGTGCTGTAAACACTGAAGGGCATCTGGCAAATGTCACAGCGGTACACCTCCTTACCTATCTGGCCATGTGTTTTCATGTGGCGCGTCAGCTTGCTGCTCTGTGCACATGCATAGTTGCAGAGCTCACATTTGTAAGGCCGTTCCCCCGTGTGGCTCCGGCGATGGACCGTGAGGTTGCTGCAGTTCTTAAATACTTTGCCGCAGAACTCACACGTGTCGCTCCTCCTCCCTTCTTTAGAACTGGGTCGACCGGGGCCTGGTCCACCGATATGAGGTGTACTGCCCCCGCTCGCCGTCCCACTCCGCCCTGAGAGACCCCCGTCCAGCATGTCACCTGGTGGAGTGGAGAAACGCAGGCTGCCATTTTCTGAAGAGTGTTCAGAAGAAGTTGCAAAAGGGGATTGTCGAGAGTCTGTGAATCCGAGAAATGGATCTTTCATGAAGTGCCGTGATGCTGCATAGCCAACCAGCCACTGCGAGTAAACGTTTTCGGAAGGGATTATTGTTGCTGGTGGTAAGTCTAAGTCTTTTTCAATTTTTATCCTTTTTGAGGAGTTATTGAGACCAGAGCCAGAGATGGGCATAGGTTTTCGAGGGAGCAGACCTGGGAAGGGTTCACCAAAGCTTCTGCCGTTGATGGCCCCTTCTTCGTTCCGGATAATCTCTCTTTCGTCGCCATCTTCTTCACCTGGAATTCTCCGGCATAAATCTCGCGGGTCAGAAGACCGTTTCATGAATTGGTTTCTCTTCTGTTTGTCATTGAGCATGTCACTATATTGCTGCATGCTTGCCAAGTTTACATTCTCCATCACTTTGCCGAGCACGAGGGACTTCTCGTCATGTAGAGCCTTGGCCCCGTTTTCCCGATTACGACTCATTTCCGAGTCCATACTAAAACTTGACTCTGGTCTACTTTCATTTTCTAGCTCCTCCTCCTCTTCTTCCTCCTCCTCTTCTTCTTCTTCATTTTCGTGGCCCAAAGATGGGTCACTCTCGTTCCTAAAATCGTTGGATTTCCCTTCTCCAGTTAAATCACTAGTACCTGGCTCTGGTGAGCTTGTGGCAGACAGTCCATCGTCAGACCTGCCAGTCATGGAACCGGATTTGTGCATATGCGTTTTCATGTGGCGTTTCAATTTGCTTGCCTGTGAACATGCGTGGTCACACAGCTGACATTTATAAGGTTTTTCCCCCGTGTGACTACGACGATGAACTATGAGATTGCTCTGGAACTTGAATGTCTTGCCGCAGAACTCACAGGACTTGCTCTTGGCCTGGGTTTGGGGTGGCGTTGTACTGCTTGGGGGCATGGGTGGCAATGGCGGGGTACTCATAAAAGGGGATTTAGGGCTTTGCTGGAAGGGATTTAGCAAGCGATGCATAGGATTGCCACGGTTTGGAGACACTGGAGGAGGAGTGGAGTTGTTCCCTGCCAGTTCTCGTAGCCTTCGGGAAAAATCCATTGCTGGAGATTCAATTGCCATTGGATTTAAACGCATAACTCTGTCAAAGGCACTGGGATGCTGGGCAACTAACCCCATTTCTTCAGCACTAAGGCGGTGTGGGTCCAGATGATGGCGAGGGGGTGGGCTGAAGAGTGGCGGCGTGTTTGGTAGCCGAGCCTCACCGAAGCCTGGATGATCACGTAGAATGGGCCCAGTCATTCGTAGAAGGTTGAAGGGGTTGTTGTCTCCAAGGAAGTTCATCAGGGGGGATGGTGCAACAGTCTCCGGTCCCAGAGGTGGGGGGATGGTAATTCGTGGAGTGAGGGAACTGCTAATTGGGCTGGTCTCCAGGTAGATGCGAAATCCATGTGTGTTTTGAGCATGTTGAAGCAGGAACCAGGCGCTATTGAAAGGCTGCTTACACGTTGTGCAAATATAGCTGGTAGGCTCATCTTTACCTGCAAGAAAACAGGAGATTATTAGTATAACTAGTTACCATCAAGGGGCGTTTTTCAGCACATCTATAGTGACTCTTATGTAATACATCTACCAATTCCCTTTACATATGAAAAAATCCAAAAAATCCCAGGGACCTTTTAGCCAATAAACTGAAAGAGTTATAGCTGGCACCTAACTTTTTGGAATCCAAAATGCCTAAACTTACGCTTTCATATGGAATCCTGGCGCATATATTTAGCTTTTTGTCGCTCCTCTACCACTCTGTTCAGCTGAATAGAGCAAAAGGAAAGTGCTATGTAAGCTTAGAGTAGAGAATTCTCCATTTGAGTGCCGACGGAACCCGCACTGTTACATGGAGGGAAGCACATGCTTTTCCATACCTGGAAGTACTAGGTATTACCTTTGGCTGAACGAAGCGGCAGGAGTTTGAAGGAAAGGTAAGTATATGCTGCCGGGCATGGTGGATATAAAGCAAACCTGCTGCTGTGCCCCAAATAAACAAAGCACGGGTTTGCTTTAAAAAACAGACAGGTTCACATGAACATTTAAAACACCACCGCTTTACTGTGAATTTTACCAAATTTTATAACAAATTATATAGTCTTGCGGCTTTATCATTTTTTGCTATAATCTTCAAATGCCATGACTCACTGCTAAGCGCAGAAGTAAATGTTTGCCAATAGACTCATATCACCCTCTTATCAGCGTGGTGCTGAGATGAATATGTGCAAAGAAAAAAACAATTCCTGATCAATATACTTCACCTAAACACATTTACATTGATTTTTTAATATACTGCAATTGCAAGGATGGAACAATGGGGCTCAGCTGAGCCCGACATTACAGCTTATCTGTTACTAAACGTCTATACTTGTCACTAGATTTATTTTAGATCATTCACAACGACAACGATTTGCTGTTCAGAAAGGATTATGGGATGCTTTCTGCTGTCAACGCAGAGTACAGCTTCGGAGGAACAACAAGACTATGAAAATGAGTATTGTAAAAGACGTAAATCAATTGTATCAAAGAGGTTCTCCAGGAAAGAGTTAAACTCTGCACGAAAAGGTGGCCGTGATTTAGGACATTTGTTGGCATCAATGGAAGAGAAAGGGCTGGGTGTAAGTATCTATGGCTTCACCTCCCGTTATGACCAGTCTCTCTTATTTTGGATGATTTCAGATATGGAGCCAGACCTCACACAGTCATGACTTCTCCTGTGATAGTTAATGTGCTGAGGGCTGTGAATCACTAAACTAATCCTGGGTAGGTAGAATGGGTCAGGGTGTTTGGTGTTAACCTTCTTCTCTTGGTGGGTCGTTCAGACCTTTGTATTAAAGTGCAATACTTTCACTATCCCAAGCTGCTGCAGTATTATCATCATCCATCCTGTTTCAGCTGTATCATGGTTCGTGCAGGGAGCTACATTACCACTTCAAACATGCAAACAAGTGTATAACAGGAGGGGGTAAAATCAGTTCATAATTGACCCAGAGTAGAGCTGGTTATTAAAATAAATGACTTAAACTCCCCTAATGATCAGTCTGTCTTCTATTGGCTGATTTCAGTTAAGGGCTCAGACTTCACACAATCTCAGCGCAAATCTTTTTTTGCCCATAGTTCTCCTCAAGATTACAGGAGGACATATACTGTGTCCTCCCATAACCCAAAACTCAGCTATACACTATAGTGAGCTAATGTCCGCTGTATGCTAAGAGGGCCACAGCCGGGACGGATCCCAATAATACCGTCGAGATTCACGCAGCAGGCTGATTGGCAGTTGGCTCTGCCTCTCTAGAGGCAGAACCAGCTATGCCCGCCCCCTCCCCGTCTGTCCCTCAAGTCAGTCCAGGAGACTGGCAGTCACCGCTCTCTGCAGGGAGAGGATCAGGAAGTGAGCGGATCGGCACACGACGGTTTTAACTATGAGGATGAGTGTAATTCACTCATCCCTTCGTTCTACTTTCACAGGCTAAGGACTGTGAATTACTGAACAGACTCTCAAATTATTGAACAGACTCTCAGTTCATTCATGTCCATAGTTAGGTGTGGGTTTCTTTGGCTGTATCTTTCCTAATGACCAGCCCATCTCCTCTTAGCTAATTGTCTGATAAGGGCTCAGTGTTCACGCAGCCCTAAGCTCTCCTGTAAAAGGTCATAAGAGCTGCACATGAGTAAATGGAGTAAATGGAAAGAGTGTACAATGCATGAAAGTTTAAATAAAACGTTCACTACTTCAAGCCTTTGGTATATGCCCTTTCCCACCTATCTGAGCTGTGCCGTGGCTTATGCAGAAAGCCAAATCAACACTTCAAACGTGCAAACAAAGCAAATAAGCGGTTGTTGCCCCACACAAGGGGTTAGGATGATCGGTTCATACATGACCCTTATTTTGTGTATGTGCACTTTGTCAGTTTTGATGGTCTGAGTCATATTTGACTCTGGAACATCAGGCATCTGAACCTGGCATTGTACAATATAATCCACAAAATGCATAAACCTGAAGCAACCAATCAACAAAATTATTTTACAGTTATAAACCCACCAAATATGTGGATGTGGCTTACTGCACACCCTAGCTGTCTGCACTGCTTCGTTACTTAAGCCAGAAAATTCACTAAACTGTCATTCTATAGAATAACATGACTTGGAAGGAGGTTAAAATACTTTGAAGGGGAGTTAAAGTCGGGAGTTTATAGCCCTCGGTTATATCCCGGCAGCATATCTTATAAAATGTCTTGAAGATGTGCTGTAATTAATCAGTATGATGTCACAGCTAACACAGTCTGCATTTATTCTCCCAAATATACCGTATGTTCAACGTTCAGCCCAGGAGCTGCAGGGACTTGTATAAACACGAAGGGTTCTATTCAGGTAAACCAGGATTACCGCGGCTATTTAATTCAACTGAACTGGTCGTTTTTAAAATGACAGGCCTGCTCACCATCACTTGCTGGGGCACGCTGACAAGAATTTGACCTTTCTTACCTGATGTCTACTGATCATATAACACAGGAGACACATGACTGTACTTTATATACGGGCTCTGAGAATGTGACAGCACATAGTTCATCTGATAGAGTCTTAAAGAGGAAAAAAAATAAAAATGGAACTTTAAAAACTATTCTGGAAGCATTGCAACTGTCAGGAAATTCCATCAGTTAACCAAAATCCGGGTTCTGTATAAATCACTAAAGCCAGATTTTATGAAACCCTTCCATGTGATTTTAATGGGAATTCAAACTGCTCTTATATGATTATTTGCTGAGAAACTTCCCTCTTTCTTTAACAAATATATCAAGAAGTCTGAAATGGGCAGAGCCAATAATATTCAGTCTGCATATTAAGATGACTTAAAGAGAGCCTTTCACAAGGTCGTTCATTTCAACAAAGATCTTCCCATAAGATCTCTCTTGTGTGGACATCTAAAAGCCCTGGGACTGTTGCTGAATGATGCTGTCTTAGATGTGATGTCAGCGGCTCTTGCACTCAAGTGACACGATACAGTATTCGCCTTTGCTCCTCCCCTGGCAGCTACCTAAAAGCTTATGTAGGGAGGGGAGAAGGAGCTAGTCCGGCACAGACAGTAGTTAAACACTCCCAAAAGAGGAGAGGGCTACAACAAGCAAGAAGGGAGGGGGCTGAGATGGAGAATCGAATCTTCCTGGAGTAGTCAAAATTTAAAAGCAAGTTTAATGGTACATTGCTAGTGAATACAAGGTATACTGCAAGTAAGAATTTAATTCTAGAATAGAGATTCTTCCACCCAAAGCATGGCCGGAGGACTATGAGTGAAGTGGCTGTGCAGCCCCCATTGGGACTAGTCTGAACGTTTAAGGGTTCAGTTGCCCAGGTTTTAAAAGAGGACACCTAGGCAGTCATTATCAGGGTTATTCACAAAAGGGTGAAGGGTTTGGAGAAGGCAGGAGAAGTGAACAATCTAGGTAAAAATAGCTGATATAAAAAAATTCTCCAATTCCGCTCACCTTCCAGTTCAGCTATGTTGTCCTAGATTGTTACCTTCTCCTGCCTTCTCCAAACTCTCCACCCTTTTGTGAACAACCCTGTATAAGTTTTCCCATATTTTTTTTCACTAGAGACAGTAGGAGTCGCATAAAAAACCGCCGCAAGATGGAACCATAAAAATGCCAGAAATTGTGTGTGTCGAAGGACGTCAAAGGCCAATTTCGAAGCTGTCTGAGACATTTTTATTAGTTTTTTTCTTAAACAGGAATAAGTATTTCCAAGTTCTAAAAAATTACAGGGATGGCAAGGGGTGTAAGACTGATTCAAGGCGTTATATCAAAACTTGATACAACTTGAGACAACTTGAGGAAACTTAAAATATAAGCTCTATCATTTTTTTACCCTATTTCATTAATTGTGCTATTTTATATTAATACTCTATATATTTTCAAACCTTTCATTTCCACTCCTTATTCTTGCCTTTGAGCAAAAACAAAGTAAACGACATTGGATATGGTCTGGGTTTTTTTTTCTTCTTCCTTTAAATTAAATCATGAGCTCGTAAAAACCCCACCCAAGTTGACGAAAACATGTAAATTCGGCCAAGATATAGGTTATGTCTGTGTCAAAAAAAGTTTGTGACTATGAAAAAAATGAGTTCCATGGTCAAACAAGCACGGCATGAGAAACGGAACCCAAATTCATCTTTAGATAAGACGTGCTTACAGTTAACGTATAAGTGAGCCATAGGATGCGCTAATGGTATTTCTGGTTTAATGCGCGTACCAACGAACAGCTATGAGAAACTGCGATTGAGCTTCAACGCAACTTTAAATTATAGAGTGTAACCTATTTTGAAGTTGTTTTAAATGGGCCTGTGGTTAACCCATAAGTTGATCATCTGCCACTGCCTGTTTTTCAAGTTTATTAAGAACTGTTGTGGTGAATGTGATAAACTTTTTTTTTTTTTTCCTCACATGGTCAACTGAAGACCATCAAACACCTGGCCAAGGTCCAAAAGGCTGGCCATCGTTTTGGTTACAAAAATGCCATTTAAACAGGTCCCATGGCCTAGGGAGGAAAAGGGAGAAGGATAAAAATGAATCCAATATGTTTCGAGTTTCTGGTGGATGTGGCAAAGAAGCAGAAGTGGGTCGTGGGATGTGTTGGAAGCTTACAAGGCAAACTGAGTCTATTATGGTTTGTGGTTCCTCTAATAGAAGCCTTAAGGATGAAGGAGGGAAAAAAATTCATCTGGTCCGAGTCTCTAAAATAATTATGAAAAAAAAAATGGGGAGGGGAACATGACAGCTGCACAGAGACTTAAAAACCACCCTGCGTTTGAAACAATGACTGTATAAGGCCAAGTAACTGTCCTCTCAACTGCCGAGCCTCTGTCACCATCCTGAATACTCATATCTGTACACAGGCCCTTTGTCTCTACTCTGAACACATGCACAACAGATCCACAGCCTTGATATGTACCATTGATGTCAACAGAGGACATCGTGTACAAGACGAGATGCTGCAGACCATTAAAAGACACAATTATATTTACAAGGTTGCCATGCTATGGCAAATATCAGTCCGACGATCCCTTTCTTTTGTGTATTTAAAACAACCTTGTGAGAAGAAAAAAGAAAACCGGGAGGAGGAATATATTACAAGTCAAAAGAGTCTTATTATGAAAAATTGGAGAAATTCTGAATTCTTTTGAAAAAAAAAAGCGAACTGATGTTCCGTTTTTAAAATTATAGATAAAGAAAAATACAGATGACGACATCTAATTAACCTACAAATATTATATATCTTATAGGTCTATATATTATATTATAATATATAGACCTAATCTACACATATATAAGAAACTAACAGTCAACTTAAAGAAGAATTCTCCTCTAACTAAGCGTGTGTATAGACAGGATAAGAGAGCCACAAGATAGAAGATAGAGAGAGACAGAGAGAGAGAGAGAGATATATACCCTGTTTCCCCGAAAATAAGACCTACCCTGAAATTAAGACCTAGTACTATTTTGGGGAATTGCTAAAATATAAGACCTACCCCAAAAATAAGACCTAGTATGCACTCACTACGACATGTCTGGACTCTGTCTGTATGGTGTTTGTAACTGCTTCATTCGAAATGTTGTTATCTCAGATACGCTATGTAAAACCAATAAAATGTTTTGAAATTGAAAAAGAATAAAGAAATGTATGTTTTTTTTATATAAATATATAAAAAATACAATATTTCTGATACAAATATTGAGACCCTTTTCATAGTGGGGTTGCGATGCAATAAACTCAATAAATAGTATACATTGTCAATTTTGTTTCAACTCTTCTACACAGTCTTTTTAGGTATCATTTCTATCCAATGAGAGTCATTTAGATTTTTCTCACTCTCAGAGCAGCGTGTTTTCCAAAGTTACAGATACTACAAAATGCCTACACAGGCACGGCTTACCGCAAGCCTGCAGTTCCCACTGGGCAACAAGCACGCTTTAAGCATTTCCCTTGGCCTCAAGGGATATTTCAAGAGTCTGCACAAGCACAAAACAGCAAGCAAGTGATGAACTGTTACAATGTTACAATTTTCATTTATTTAAAGTTGATTTCCTAGAGGAATTAGACAAACATTTATCTTTACTGCTGGCCAATGCTAATTTGAAATACTAATGGCAGGTTTTTTGGGGGGAATAATATTTTTAAGCACATAGGGGGGAATTTATCAAAACTGGAGCAAACAGAATCTGGAGCAGTTGCCCATGGCAACCAATTAGCATCCTTCTTGTTTGCTCAGGCAAGATTTGAAAATGAGACAGAGAAGCTGATTGGCTGCAGTGCAAATCTACTGCAGATTTAGTTTTGATAAATTCCCCCCATATTGTTTGCCTTATTTTCCTTGCACATGATTGGGTATTGTTTGCAATGTGAAAGTTCACAAAGGTAAGGGAAACTTTCCCTGCAAAGTGCAAATTCTCTTGCCTATTTGCCTTATGTAAATCAACCCCTATGGGTCATGAACCCACAACAAGTAAGCGGATGCTTCCTCTGCAAAAGTTAGGAGCTGGCCTGGCTCAACACAACATCCTATTGGTTATTCAGAGCCCATTCACACCAGGGTGGTTGCGGATTAGCACGATTATTGTGCGGTCGCATGAACAGTCCCCATAGCAATGTATGGGATCGTTCATGTCAGCGGACCCATGTAGCCAAACCGCCCCGGTGTGAACGGGGTCTTAATTTGATGGACAGCATCAGTGTCCAATAATAAGCAATGCATCCTTTAGCTCACCAGTGTTAAATTCTCCTGGTCGTCATGCGCAATCAATTCATATAAGAGACATGATATTTAGGGATTCTTACTGGTAGAGCCACTTATGCAATGTGCAGTTGTCATGGGTCATAGAAGACTATTATTTTCCAAATAAGGTCCCACCCCCATTACTATGAATCCTAAAAGTACAGTAAATGTATTAGCATGTACGGTATTTAACTTATAAAGTCCTGAGGTCATTGTAAAATATGGCGTGTGTACAAATAAATTACAAGAATGGCGTGATGAAAACCCTGGGTCCCCTTTAAGGATGTGTACTCGGAAGGCTTGTACATCTTGTTTAAAGGCAGCATACATTTAGCTGTGTGGGTATAATTGACAGGAAGCTGCCTTATATAGGTTATCTAATACAAAAGAGACTCATTAGCAGCTCAGTACAAACAAGAAAGCAATATACATAAGTTGTTCGGAGTGGCATTGTAGAACAGTGATGGGGTCTGCGGGGATTTATGCAACACCAAAAAAAAAGCCGATGCACACTTTTAAATCTGCCTCACTTGTCTGGTAAGTTAAAGGTTATTCCCTTGATCGGAATCCATAAAAAAACATAATAGGGTGTAGGGCCATTTGAATATTTAAATTGTGCACAGAGATGGGAAATTGCAGGGTTAAAACCCAACTTTCCGAGGGAGGGGTTCCCATTCGTCACCGAATATATGGCTTCAGATTCAGTCAAAACTGCCTTCTATTTATTTTACTGGCACACTTGTGCAGCAAAACAGTCATATTCTGTATGGCCATAGTCAAACTACAAGCTCCAGCAGTCCCAACCACCATTTAGCTTAGGAACACCAAATGTGGAGTTTAACCTATCTATGACCATAGGCCACTGAAGCATAGGTGCCCATATCAAATATAGCCTGCTGGCCTCAGCCCTCACTGTGTCCTTCTCTCTGTGCCTTGCTAGAGAGAAGCACAGTGACCACCAGCAGATTTGTTTATAAACAAACCTCACATGATCGCCATGATTGACTGTGAAGGTGTTTTGGTATTACGCTGATTGGTTCCTTTACCCCAGGCACATCTAAAATAAAAGCATTTAATCCAGCTATTTATTGATTAAAAAAATATACACATAGAACCAGCATAAGTATCTGATCGTAGCTTTCTGTAATACCCTTTAAAGCAGCCTACACCTGAGCCTATCAGGGCCCTGTTGCTCTGCATAGTACTGTTAGCTACAGTATGAACATGCTTATGGAGAAGGGTAGAACAAATGGGCAACCTCACTGGTGTACCGTTGCTCCAATCACAGGCTGGGAAAGGTCCTAGACAGGGCCGCTCTACTTACCTACAGTGTGAGGGCCAGGGTGTGCAGTGTGGTAGGTGTGCCTGGATTACAAGATTGGCTAAATAGAACATTGGCTTAATATTGGCTTGAAGTGGCATTAAAGGATAAGAAATGTTTCCCTCCCCCAATGTTCAGGTCAGCACTTACCTTAAATTATGTCTCTTAATCCGATCTTCTTTCCTGTCGTTTTCAGCCTTCTCTCCAGCGCTGGTGCGGGTCTCCGATCCAGCGCTCACTCCTCTGTGCTTGCTGGCACTTTCTGTCCCACTCTGTCTGCATGCGGGTGCACGCTGTCCATAGACTTACCTTGTGTCTCTCCTCATCTCCCGGCCGAAAATCTGAACTGCGCATGCGCCCGTCCCAAGATGCTTTGCGGCCGCCCAAAATTTTTCAGAGTTTCGGACGGGAGCGCGTGGCGAAAACACAGGTAAGTTTAAACCCTTTTTAAAGCATTTTTTTTTTTTTTTTTTACGTTTTTGCATATATCTACTGCTTGCTAGTAGTAGATATATGCAAATAAAATGGAGGGTTTAATAGCCCATTAATAGCTAAAATAATTTACATACATGCATTTCTGCTGTGCTTTTGATTGTTTTCCCTAAATTCATGAAAGTATAGAAATACCCGGGGAGCCAAGCTATCACTTTTATAAATCAGAGATGCAAACTACGTTGCCTACAAGAGATCCAAGATTACAAGTTATGAAACCCGCCAGTGCCTAACCAACGAAGAAGTATCAATTTTGAGTGGAGATGCTTTTAAACCTCTGTGCAATGAAAATAAAGTATAACAAAGAAATAATCGCAGTTGGTAGCCCAGCATGCTAATCTCCAGAGCGCAGGTTCACAGAGGTAAGATTTTCACCTCGCCTGAATTCTGCAGTCGGCTCAGGTTAACCAACTCCTGCGTAAGAATAACTCCTGCAGACTTGTCACCGAGCACAAAAGTCATCAGTGGCTGAATGTTCTCTCCTGCACCGCAATTAAGACGAATCAATACGACGTGCCACAAATGGTATTTTATTCTCAATAAGAACTCGGTCTGAGTTTATTCAGAATATTTCAGAGCTTCCCTGGGGGATTTCGGTCCAACGCAGATGGCAAATAAAGTACTCTGCCTAGGGCTAGAGCACATTATGCTAATTCTAATGTCAGATGTACTTTAATATACAGCTCTATTTAATCACCCCATTATTTCACATTTCCATATGAAAAACCTGCGGCACTTCTACAGAGCTTTCAGCCGCTGACAATGCCAACTCCCCTCGCCTGACTGACGGAGGAACAGAAAAAGGAAGCTGGTCAATCTCGCCGGGGCTGACTGCTATTTGCCGTTCTCGCCTCCGTCTCGATTTTTAAAGCTTGCCTGATGGAATGAAGTGAAAGGGGGGTCTTACAGGAATGTCGGCGCGCACTGCCGCCAAAGGTACCCGTGTGGCGAGGCGTTTCAGAAGCGCTGAAGTGGCTCCGGAAGGGGGCCTGCATGGAGTAATCTCGTGACATGCTCCAGGGGTTGCGGTGAAACAATCTATCAACTGTAGGGCAATGCTACCAAGCTAGACGCCAGGACAAATACCAAGAGCCAAGCCAAAGCTTTTTGTTCTATTGTATGTAGAAGTCAAGAACAACATTTTATGCACATGTACAAGTGAACTATTATGTACATATTATGTACATGTTCAGGAGATGTGCAGGTGAACAATTACAATCCTAAGTATAACATGCATGTGATTCATGAGATTCATGTGTCCATACAACATCACAAATATCTTCCAATTATTAACATTGAGCATATCCTATTAAAATATAGTAGTTCGTTCCAAGGTTCAGGGTCTTCTGGCTTCAAGACAACTGATGACTAGCTTCTTCCACGCCATCATGAAAGCCTGGAGGTGACAGAGGGGTGTCAGAAATAGCCATGTGACATAACCCAAAAGGAAACCCGTCATTTCCCTTTCTTACTAGCCTCTGCCAAAGCTTTTAAAATAAATATGAGGCTGCGTCCATCCAGTTCTAGTTGAGCGCTCAGGAATGCGTCTGCCTCGGAATTAGTACTTTTTGTAACATTAGTGCAAGCGATAGTCTTAATTATTGTTTCAATATATTTTTATCATTTACATTTTGCAACACAGAGGAAGGGGGTTCGTTCTTGCCCCCAAAATGTGTTGTCTCTTTGCGCTAAATAATGGATAAAAAAATAGGTCAGATTCCATGAATCTGAATGCTATTCTTTTGGCGCTCCAACATTTGGGCTGACCAAAACTAGTACAACCTCCAAGGAACAAATTACGACTCGTTTACAATCCTACTTTATAGCAAAAATTAAATGCAAAATATGTTTTTTAAACATCGCCAATGGGGGAGGCACATAGGATAAGCTGTGCTTCCTTCCTATTGCAGGAGTGACTAAACCTTACTACTTTCCTTATCTTGAGCTTATACTAAGCTGTCTGGCCAAGGCATTCCCCAAGCAACACTACTGAGGCATGTCATCAGGCAATTCAGTCTTATTATTATACCAGCCATTCAGCAGAGATGTTGACTGCACTACCTGCAATACAAACAGCCACTAGACTGCAAACTTCACAGGCATGTAAAATATGAAAGCATCACCTTATATTGCTCTAATTTACAATAGATATGGGTTACAAAAACAATAGTTTGCCACATAACGTGTGTGGTCTAAATATATCTATGTAACCTTGTTGCCTAAAACATTTGTTTTAAGGATAGAATGCATTTTCCGAGCACCAAGTAGCATAAGAAAACATAATATTGCGTAAGAGTCCATTAAAACACTTCAATTTAATAAAAATTCTAAAATAAAAATGGTGAATAATGATTACAAAATTGTGTGTTGCAAAGCCAATTCACCGTATATGTCCTTTCATTAAAAACAAAATGGTTCAGTCCCTGGCTGCAGACATGTGACCGATGCTGCCCAAACTACGCAAAGCGAAAAGTTTTATATCCTTTTCTTTTTCCTTGGCTCAGAAAAAGCTGCGGAAAGCAGTCCAGGCAAAACAGAATACAGCTTTCCTTCTTTGGATCCGAATTCATTACATAAGAGACAGAATAAAGGAATGCAAAGAATCCGCGCTCCTAGGAGAGCCCGCTGCCTAAAAGCTATTTTTAAAACAATCAGTGCAGCAATAGAAACACTGGAAAGAGAGTCAATTTTTCCTCTATTTGCAGAAGTGCGCCGGTTTTCACTGGAAAGCCGCCTGTGTTTTGTTTGGCTCTCGTTCATACACTGCCTTGGCAGGCGCTCCTTGGATAACACACGGTGAATATCTCCCTTGCAATACAGTAGCACTCTCATTTCAATGGTCCCAGCCACGCGTTCTTTAATAACACAGCAAGGCGCGGCAAAATCCTCCCGACTGCAGCTCGCTGGAGAATAGCGGAATCTCAATTCTTTGTAAGAAAAAAAAATGGTTTTATCTGAAATAACAAGTTTAGGAAGTTGAGCTGCCTCAATGCAATATGGTCATACCTCCCAACGTTCTGAGATGACACCTTTTAGCACAGGACATACCCTTCCACACTCCCATTTAGACCAACCATTAAATATTCAGAAAATGACTGGTTGAACCCACAAATTCTTAATACCGGTTTTCGAAACAACCAATGCAATGATTTAGAGGTTGGATAAAGATTTTAGTGTATTATAACACTTTTAGATATTACCTTTTTTTTTTTTATAGCAGTCCACACATTAGACCCTCAAGAGGGACAAAAGAGGAGGAAAGAGGGACAGAGGGATTTGGGTCTAAAGAAACAACGGTCCCTCCAAATAAGGGGCAGTTGTAGGCTGTGGTTATGATCCTCAGAAAGGCCTAAAAAATCGGGCCAAGAGGAAAGTATGATCTAAAGCTACTGTACTTCCCTAGTGTGATGCTTTCTTAATCAACTCTTAATCCACTGCCGCCCTCCACCCCCACCACCCCATTACATTAGAGTGCATGGAAGCCCCATCTACTAAGAATGGTGCTATGCTTTACAACAGGCCAAATGTTTGCGATCATTTTGAGCACCACTGGCTAAAATTGTACTATCCTGAGAGGTGGTGCTTATCACTTGTGAGTGCCAAAATAGATATGGTAACCTAACCGTCCACAGTTAGAAAAACTCAAACTCTAAACAAAACCAACTTCATTCAATCCTATGGTGATAGGGTAGATATTTACAGCTATGGTTTTGGACACACCGGTTGAAAGAAACCCTAACAAACTTTAGGGCCTTTAGAAGTGAATTGAACCTGTTTCCTGCATCATCTTGTGTTGTGGAAACAAACAAGCCTTGGTACCCATCTTTATTCTGATCACGAAGCCACTACCCCCTATGAGTATTCATGTTTAAAGCTAACCTGCTAGAAAATGGTTAGTAAACCTTCAGCAAAGGCACCTATATATTTCACAGTTTAAAAAAATAATACATAAAGTCATATGATCATGGAGGCTAGCTGCTCATTTTGTTTACCCCAGCTTGAGTTCCCCTTTAAGAGCCATATGATAAAATAGAATAGAAAACATATATGTGTGGGCAGCACAGTGACTTACCAGTTAGTAGTTCTGTCCTTGGTCTCTGGTTAAAATCTTCATCAGGACACAATCTGCATGGAGTTTTCTGCTTGGGTTTCCTCCTACACTCAAAAGACTTGCTAGTAGGTTAATTGGCTGTTATCTAAACCTGTCCTAGTATATGTGAGATAGGGGCCCTAGATTGAAAGCTTTTCTGAGGGCAGGGACTGATGTGAATGCGCAGTATGTAGCACCCTGTGTAATTTGCCAGCAGTATATAAGTACCTGTAATAATATACTTCTACTATTAAAACAAATTTGCAGCGATGGGAACGCAAGCACTATTGCGATGTACAGCGAGGAGAGTTTCTATGTCTTCCTTATTTGCACTGTAGTCCCTTTAAAACACTTGGAATATAGATGCTCATTGTTCTACAGCTCAAGCAGCAAAAAAAAAAAACCCTCAGATTTAATGAAATTGTTTTTCTTGCCAAAGCATTTGTGTCTTTTTTTTCCCTTTATCTGCTGGGGTTTTCCGTGAAACGCCACAGTTATGAAGCAAATTGTGTGCCTTCTGGCCAAAACATAAAATATTCTGACAATCCTGTGAATCTTTGGCGTTCGTCGGTTCGCAAGATCACAGCTGCTGGTGCTCACAATCTGGGCCATACAATATTCATTCGGATTTATCTCCGAGATAGGCGATGCCCCTAAAACTGCCCGTTTCAGAATCTTACTCTCGCCAGGTTTTAATAGTAGGAACAGAAGAAAATAAAATAAATCAACACGTCGAGCCTTTATAATGATTTGTTACAATGTAACAGCGGCGATGGAATGCTAAGCAATCAGTAGAGGTAGGTAGACATCCCGGAACACTCTTATATCATAGAATTCCATAATTACACAATAATTCCAACACATTTGCAATATGAGTTTTCTACGTTGTTATGGCTAACTCCATCCTACAGTCAAAACATTGGTTCCTATGAGTTAATCCAGTGTGGCAACTTACAGGTCGCCAAAGACAGCCTACATAATCCTCTCAGTACAGGTTTCCTTTACTATATTTAAATACTATAGTAGTATTGTTATCATCATCTTCTCCATGAGGTGTCAAAGCCCTGTAGACAATATGGTCATGGTGAGTATCCTTGGTGAATAGGTTAAAAAAAACAGGGTCTCTAAAGTGTACCTAATTTTCAGATACAATTAACTCCCAGTCATCCGGCACCTACCGATCCCCATGGGTCCCTGATAACTGACCTTGACCATATTGTCTACAGTGCTTTGACCCCTCATGGAGAAGATGATGACAAAAACACTACTTTATTGTACTTTATTAACTGTAGTTTCTGGTTTCTTGAGAGTTAATAGTGACTCTCAACCATCCCTCCCCCGCGCAGCATTTGATATTATATATATAGAGATATATAAGTAT
>NW_017306498.1:1540896-1544241 GCF_000935625.1 Nanorana parkeri
TATATATATATATACTTAAAAATACCTCTCTAACTCTGGGGTGGGACAGAGTGGACACCCACATTGCTTCCACAACTACTGTACAGGCAGCCTTTTCTGGGACTGAGGCAAAAAATGTGCACTGTTTCTACTGCAGTGGCAACCATTTTGACCTTTTCACTCTTGCTTTGTGGCCTGGAGTTCTGCTTTAATGTATCCCATAGATTCCAACATAGAAATCCATGTTTAGTTGGTCAGGATTGGCGCCTCTTAGTCCTTCTATTTTTGTTTCTTTAAATTTCACTTCAGCATGCTTCATTATGTTTAAAACTAATCAGAAAATCCTGTTTAAACACAATTAACATGCAATTATGTAAAAATAACAAACTATGTGATTAAGAAAGGCGATATGAACAGCCTGAAACAGCAGACCACAAGGCGCTTCTGCTTTTGTGAAAGCACAAACATCAACGAGAAGAGCCCTGCACGGCAGTTATCTATAGGCGGTGAAGCTCTGCCCGGCAATGGATGTAACTTCAAAAGCTGAATGCTGCATTTTGTGTCATCTGGGTACCGTAAAACTTGAATGAGACACACGGAGGTACTCTTTATGGTTGACCAATAGACTTATTGACCTGAGTGCACTAAACTTATCTTTGGCCCGTGGTATGAAAGACTAACAGGCTCTACAGTCCTCACCCCAACACTCGCCATACATGTGGCAGTATTCAATTTGAACCACTTTTGAGCCACCGGGAACCACAAATAAGATTGCAAGTAATTGCCAGAAACTAAGCAATAAGCAATCTATCACCCATGAGCTCGACCGACTGCCAGAATTTGGTTAATTGTTAAGTTGAAGCTAGGCAACAAACTGACAGCTTTGATGCGGTTTATTGAAAGATTAAATTGAAATTAATTTGGAATGGAAAAAAATATAGTAACATCAGTTAAAAAAAGGCATAATTCCTTCAAGTTCAACCAATAGAAAAAAAAAAAATCAAATAAATAAATAAATTGAAAACCCCCATATACAAGACCCTCTACCCACAGTTGAACCAGAGGAAGGAAAAAAAAAACCCTTATAAGGCATGGACCAACTTGCTCCAACAGGGAAAAAAAATAATCCACCCTAGCCCTCTAGTCATGGATCAGCAATCTCTGGTGTTATTACTTATACATGTTAAAATACAGTTGTAATAAGTGCATTTAGGAATGCATCCAGCTTTTTTTTTTTTTTTTAAACAATCAACTTAGCTGGCTTCACCTAGTTCCTGAGGGAGTCTATTCCACATTTTTACAGCTCTCACTTTGAAGAAGCCTTACCATATGTGGAGGGTAAACTTATTTTCCTCAAGACCCAAGGAGTGCAATGACCCCAAAATAACTTGCATTTAGTTCACTCTAAGGACCTTTTATGATTTATATATGGTGATCTTATGTACAGTAGTTATGTAAATTTAATTGATTTCATCATCAATGTCAGTTATCAACTCAAATAGCTCAGTGACAGAAGGCAGCCACTTTAAATGCTAAGCCAATATTTCAGAAATTGCCACCTAAACTAGCAAGATGATGGCCTACGCTGCGGATACACACCTGCCATGTTCTGTTTCTTTCAGTCCATTCTAATACAAAAACAGGTACCTGTTTTTTTCAGATTTTAGGTCCTCCTACAATAACTTTTTCTTGGAATATCCAAAACAAAAACAAATGTAGCATTTCTCTGAAGCAGTTTTTTTCCTTTCTTGCTCTCTGCTCATACAAAGAAGGGCTTTGATGCACTTCCTAGCACTACATTGATTGCAGGACGTCTTTACGAAAGCCATTTGAGTTTTATGTGTCGAGCAGGGAAGGTCAGAGCCATAAAGTCGGGTGTTTACTGTAAGTGCGCCATTGCTGCTCACCTGGATTATGGATGGTTTTTGTTCCCAATGAACAAGGAGACATAATGACTAAATCTACCATTTACTGTCCCTTTTATGTGAACGCACAGACCTCAAAAACAATGTGTCTGAGCCAAATTGTTTGGTAATGCAGACCTAATGGTAAATACGTCTTCAATTATGTTTATTTTAAGCACAACTCCTGCCAACAGTAAACGCTTTGATTAGTCCATGTATATGTTCAATTAAAAAATTGCTTCGGCTGTCCTTTTCTAGATTGAGCAAACCCTCTGCATCACCAATAGTAAACATGGGCTCTGCAGAACCCTGGTTTTGAAAGAATACCCGGTCTTTTCTACAAAGTAGGTTTAGTTTTGAATGTGTGGCACTGAAAAGCTTATAGAAATCAGAGCTTTATACTAATATTGCCTGGCAATAGCATAGTAGGCCAAGGAAGGAGACATTTAGGCAGGGCTCTATCACAAGCGGCAGCAGATGCCTACACACTAGAAACCAGGGGACAGACCGGGGTTATAACTAGAGCAGCAATCAAGCGTTTATAGAAACCAAAGTTCTACGAGGACCTACAGAGACATTTCGTTCAGTCACTGACAGGGTACACTAAGCGGAATTAGTGGTGGCATCAGGGACATGCAGAAGTGTGCTCTCTATTTTAGACACACATTAGCCTTGACAGCACGTCCACCCTGAGTGAACCGGCCCCGGAACGGGAAGATGTAGAGCTAAGTAAATTACCATGCTGTAGCTCTAGTAGTATGATATGATACTATGTACCAATGTTGGGTGAGGCAGGTGTTTAAGGAGCACAGAAAAGGTCGGACAGAGTTCAGGCAAAAATCAGGAGGCAGATTTGAGAGTAAAAATAACTGAAAACGCACAGGATCAGAAATTGGGACTTGAAGATAAACCATCTACATTGTAAGGGGGTCAATAGAGTCAATGCACAGAGCAGGAATACACAATCTATCAATCTGTAGAAAAAAAAAAACTGATTTATGTTTTAAATGGTCAGGTGAGCCTACCCAAAACGTAACTGTCAATGTACATTGTACGTGCCAAAACGTTGTGTGGACACCATGTTGACAATGCAAGGAAGGCCTACTCTATCTAGATAAATATCGTGATGATAAAAAAAAAAAAAAAATTCTACCCCAGGAAAACAATTAAGACTAGAAGGTAATAAATGATGAAGGAGCTTATAAGCAGCATCCTGGCTGGCGTCCCAGTATCCATTCATCCATGACAAAATCCCACAGCTCAGAGTCTTTTAGAGGGCAGCTGGGCAGTAAGGATGTCCGCCGCAATATAAATGGGAATTAGATATGATCGAATGAGGCATTGCAGCAAATTACAGGATTTAAAGTTCCAGCACGAGGAAGTGACTACCTCTGGATCGTTTAGGGACAATTCAAAGGACAGGATTCTGGGCTCTGCTCATTAATAAAATTAACAGGAAGTC
>NW_017306498.1:1544989-1552684 GCF_000935625.1 Nanorana parkeri
CCTGACGTCTGTTGATGCTGTTGGGTAGGGGGGGGGGGACACATTGTGGCACTGACAGCAAACACACACTGTTCAGCGATGACTCTTGTGTCCAACAATATTACTCCTCCACTATGGAGAACATCTTCACATGAAACTGATCTATTCATCGACCTATAAAAATATCTATCACCTGTTCATCTATCAATATGTACACCTATCATCCGATCATCTATCTATGTGAATACATATCATCCGATCAACCATCTATATGGATACCTATCATCCGATCATCTATCTATGTGAATACCTATCATCCAATCATTAATCTTTATGAATACCTATCATCCGATCATCTCTCTATGTGAATACCTATCATCCGATCAACCATCTATGTGAATATCTATCATCCATTAATCTATCTATATCAATACCTATCATTTATCTATAAGAATATCTATCATCTGTTCATCTGTCTATACCAATACCTATCACCCAATCATCTATCTATACGAATACCTATCATCCAATCATCCATCTATACGGATAACTATCATCTGTTCATCTATCTATACCAATACCTATCATTCAATCATCTATCTATATGAATACCTATCATCTTTTCATCTATCTATCTATCTATCTATCTATCTATCTATCTATCTATCTATCTATCTATCTCAATACCTATCATCCGAGTATCTACCTATATGAATACCTATCATTTGATCATCTATCTATACGAATACCTATAGGATAGATATTCATATAGATAGATACTCAGCCTCTCTTTTACTCTGTCCCCGTTTCCCATATCACCTATTTTTCAGATATGCACTCTGAGGAACAGCCATCGTCAGGTAAAATCTCTACTAGTTGACAGGTCCTTTCAAAGAGATTGGGCAGTCCAGGGGTGGTACACAGACTTAGGGTTATTTCTAGATAATCTCATCAGCAGGATCAGGTAATGATCATCTAAGGTATCATGGCCACCTTTGCCTATCTATCTATCTATCTATCTATCTATCTATCTATCTATCTATCTATCTATCTATCTATCCATCTACTTCATTTGTATCTATCTAGCCATCCACTTTATTTGTATCATGCTATCTATTCATCTAAATAATAATCTCCTTAACTTTTATCTGCTACCCCCTGCACACCTATGACTCCACTGCAGCTAAAATACCCACAACCAATATATCTTGATCCGAAAATAAACACAAGGCCCGCTCGTGCACTCGCCACAGTCTTTGGGAGACTAGAGCTAAATAATAAAAATCATGCATTACGGAAATATTCCCTTTTCCCTATGATTCACGTCCTAGTAATTACCATGACCAGCCTAATAAAAACCGCGACAAAACGAAGGTCAACTAGCAGCGAGAAGTGTTCATTTTCATTTCAATGTATTCATCTCTGGCTCCTAATGGCCTCATTTTCTCCCATGCACTTTAATAAATACCACTGAATTACAGGTTAAATAGCTAAATTAAATTATTGCAATTACATTGTGCAGAGCCCTGAAACTGGTTTACCTTTCCCAGTTCAATTAGAGGGGAAGTTTCAACAGCCTCCGGATCGTGATTGCCGTCAGTAAAATGGATAGCTTGGGACAGGCGCTACCTGCTTATGTGTACGGAGAAGGGCAACCGCTAGAGGTCAACACAACATTTCAGCTGCGGTTCTGCCTTACCTGTCACACTGCCTATATACTAAAACATGCAAAAGATCTTTCCAGTTTAAAACCTACGTTTGGCTTTTTTTGTTACTTCTGGATAGAGATGTTATATTTTTCATTTGAGTGACCCCACTGGAGAGATTTTCTCTCACTTCCTGTCCCTGTTATACCTGTATAAGGAATGGTGTGTCTCCAGTACAGGAGGTCATAGACAACAATAAAAACATTTTCAGATGTCCTAACCCTTCTTTAATCTACTAAATGTAACATTGTATTATGAAGATGATGCGGTAAACCCCATTGCACTTCTTGTTGCATATTATATTTATGGATACAGATTATAAGTCAGTTCCATCCCTGATGAAGGGAGCAAGGCTAGCTGCTGAGATCTGGTGGCCGTTTTATACAGTTTCCACCTGTCCTTTCAATAAAATAAACATATAAATGGGCTTTAGCACTACCACTAATGACCTTCACACTAAACACTGTGGCTCTACAATCCCATACACTCACTCTTCAGCCACAGTCCAAAGTGGCCTTGGAAGCTCATAGGTTTGTAGGGCCACCAGCCTAGACATGGTAAATTACCACTGCCTCCACACCAATAGGTGGAAATTAGAAAAGATTTGGGCATTTCAGAGCCACCTGTCTATACCCTTAAGCAATAAATATATTATTATATGTGAGAGATTTCCCATCACTTTCTATCCTGAAGTATCAAAACAAGAGTAAACTTAAGGTTTTCACATGCAAGAGACTGTTTTGTGTGCCTATGTGCATGTTTCAGATCTAAAAACAATAATCAGAATGGTTGATTGGACTAGATGGAAAAGTCTGTTCCATAATCATCAGAGCGAGCTTCTATATGAAGATGCCTTCCAGCAAAATAACAGCCACACAGTGCCTATGTGGTTAGCACGCTTGACTTTCTTGGGCTCCCTGATTCCTGGTAGGGATACTATCTGTATGTTCTCCTTTTTTGAGGATTTTCTTCCCCCCCAACTTGGGTATAACACATAAAAGGACAGCCGTACAAAAGTTTATTCAGAGGGCTGTCCTGAATGACTGACACGTTGCATTCCCTGAGGAGTTGGTTCTACTTTCAAGATGGTCAACTTTATTGGTGCCAAGTAACAGGCAAGGAACAACTTTGCATTTTACTTTTCTGAAGACACAAGAGCGGCCATTTTACAGGGGAATTCACCTTTCAAGGTACATCAAAAGTAACCTCAATATCCGTCAACACGAGAAAGGAGCACACCCTATAGAAAGAAAACCCTCTATAAGCACACCGTTAGAAAGAAAAACCCTGTAAGAGCACACCCTTAGAAAGAAAAACCCTGTAAGAGCACACCCTTAGAAAGAAAAAGCCTCTAAGAGAACAACCTTAAAAGAAAACACAAGAATGGACATTTTACAGAGAAATGTACCTTTGACGGTATATACAAGTAACCTCAATATTCATCAACCTTAGGAAGCAGCACACCCTTAGAAAGAAAACCCTCTAAGAGTGCTTTTTTTTCCCTTAAGACAGAAGAATTAACATTTTACAGGGGAATTTATCTTTGAAGGTACATACTAGTAACCTTATTATTTATCAACTTAGAAGGGAACCCCTACAAGAATGCTTGTTTTTATGCATAGTGCCCAAACAAGGACCTTCATGGAAGGGTCACCAGGTATTATTTTAATCTAGGACTGGACAAATCTCAGGAGCCAGGTAGCCAATGCCATTTAAACACTACAGTTGGCACCAAACTTTGAGGTTTTCTCTAGTTGTTGTCAATGGTGCTGCCTCCTAAAAACAATCTTGCTGACTCCTGGACTGGACAGACTGGCTTTTGAATTCCATATTAATTTGTCCACCTCCGTTTTAATGAAAGTTGCAGATTTAAGTTGCAAAAATTGAAAAAAACAAACTTTTAAAATGAAATGAATATTTAGCTTATACAAGATTTTAGTGGTAGGGTTTACGTCTACTTTAAATATTAATACCGCCTTCCTGATTTTGTAAGGCAGAGAGAAGACATAATTAAGTTTTTAAATACTATTTATTTCCTAACTTCTTCCTGTACCTTTGTACCGGCTCATGAACTCTTTGTCAGTCAGCCGGGAAATATTCCGGTTCTGCCTGTTGCCATAAGAGGAACGTTATACTGCAGATGACTACAGGCCACTGTAGACACCCACATTGACACCCAACAATATTAGAACATATCTCCCTGGCCACAATGTGCATTTTACAAGCCGGTACAGGTAAAACAAAACAGGTGACATGTATTATTTACAAGACCTCATCATCTCATTCTCATACTGTATCTTCCAGAGAGGCAGAGCTATCCTTCAGAATCCGGCGCCTCTTCCTAATGCCGACACAGTGCAGCAGCGACAACTACATTACACGGAGAAAGCGAAGGTTTGAACACAGAAAATATTTCAGGCCGAAGAAGAAATGATCAGCTAGCATGTACTGAAAGCAGAACCTTGCAGAGTCACCTAGGACTAAAAGACAACATTCAAATCTTTATCACCTCTTTGGACAGGGTGTTTAAAGGAGGTTCCCACTCATGAAAAAAAATACAGCAATGGCAGGTTATGTGAACCTTGTATTTTCTTTTCTAAAAGCAATTCTAGTAGCTACACCGCAGCTTGCTGACAAAGTCATAGCAGTTGGCGTCAAAGGCATTTTGTGAGTTGTGGAAGGAACGATGGTATGATCAAACTACTTTGTGCGTAAAATAGAAGTGGTCATGATTGGGCTGTTTTAGGAAGCCGAATTGTTATTTTTCAATCATGGCATTGCTTTCTCATATTGCCTCCTTTAAACTGAAGATTCAGAGGTCACCTGAAGTCTGAGAGTGGCTGTGTGACCTCACACATGGCACATTCAGAAGATGACAGCGTGAGAGTTAACAGGTCAGCAATGGTCATACTTCAGATAACCTCTGACCCTCCATTGTGGAATCTCCTGTATTGATATCTGTATAGGTTAAGTTTAAAGTGACTCTGACACTTAAACAAAAGAACATATTAAAGGTGCCATTGCTGACCTCTACTTTGCGAATGCTAGTTTCCTGGCTGGCATGCTGATTTTTTGGTTTCAATGCTTTCTATGTCACATACGGAATTCTGACACTTTTTCTGACACTCATTAAGGCCTGGTTCACACCTAGGTGTATTGCATAACGCGTCTGTCGCACGTTTTTTTACCGCGATTCGCAGTAAAAAAATCGCGCGACAAACGCGCGTTTCGGAGGGCTACTTGGCTGTATCCCAATAAAAAAAACGCTCAACAAAAACGGCCCAAAGTAGTACATGTACCTTTTCAGGCGTGGGACGTTTTGTAGCGCGTTAGGGATGGGCTGAAATGCGCCAAGGTGGGAACCAGACCCATTGAATACAATGGGATTTTCATGTTTGAGCATTTTGTAGAGCGTTCGTCGAGCGTAGAACGCGCTACAAAACGTTCAGGTGTGAACGAGGGCTTACAGAGTTTTCAGCAGTGTTTATTATCAGTGACAAGAATAATAACATTAAAGTCTGCCTTGGAAAACGACGACTGAAGAAGCAAAATTGAAATGCGAGTGGGGGCTGTGGGGGGAAAAAAAACAGACGTTACCCTAAGGCCCCATTCACACCTATGCGTATTGTAATATGCGCGTCTGTCGCGCGACCGTCAGGCGGTTTTTTTACCGCGATTCGCGGTAAAAAAGTTGCGCGACCGTCGCGCGATTCCAAAGGCTACTTGGCAGTATACAAATGGAAAACGCCCTACAAAACGGACCAATACGCAGCAAAAAACGCTCCGGGACCTTTTCATGCGTGGGCCGTTTTGTAGTGCGTTCGGGACGGGCGGAAATACGGACAGGTGGGAACGATACCATTGACTACAATGCTATTTATTTTTTGGACCGTTTTGTAGAGCGTTCATCGAGCGTAGGACGCGCTACAAAACGGTCAGGTGTGAATGGGGCCTAAGACAAATGAGACCACTAGCGTTTTCCTTTAGTCCGTCGTGCAGCGAAGGGCCACACTGCGCTCCACCTGAAATATCACAGCAGAAGCCCAATTTTATCACACGGCAAGCAAAACATTTGTGCTGTTTCAGAGGTCATTTACTTTGAAAATTGGAGGCTTTGCTAATCAAAATGTAATTAGTTCAAATGGCCCAGGCACGGGCCTATTAGCATACGAATAAAACTATACGAGGGGAATTTCCATAAAGCAAACCACAAATGTACGTTTCTTATGGCACATCTTGCGTTAGGGCAATTTGTTTCGAGTGTACTTTGGTTGCAAAGGTAATTATGGAAAGGAAGGCGAAATACTCGTCGGATATGGTCCACAAAATGCTGGGTTTGGGCTACACAATATTGACCAGCAAAGACAGAATTAACAACAGGTTATGGGGCAGCACTGGCCAGACTGCAAAGTATACAGTTTAAGCCCTAAATACCGTCTCTAAAGCAAATCTCCCTCTTTCTATTCCTCCTCCTGCAAGAGAGATATATTAATACTCTGCATCAGTCTCCATAACAATTTTTCTTTCCAGCATCCATTTTGCTGACTAAATTTCAGTTCGCAAGGTTAGTTAGGAATCATTTCTAGCCTACAATTGCTCAATAGTTGGGAATAAATAAACTGTGCCATGCAATATAGTGCAGTGCATGAAGCCTAATAAATGGCTGAGCGACAGGGATAATTTAATGAATGGATGTTTAACTGAATACAGGTAAAATTCTTTTGAGAAAATAATGACATTTCATCAGTGCTTCAGGCTGACACAGTCATCGCATGTTACATTATTATAAGCAGAGCGCTAGTAAATTATTAATCAGGCGTCCCACTTCTCCTGACAGTGGAAGCGAAAATGAATATTATGGCAGCAACCATTTTACTCATTCCAAGCTTCTGTAATTTACTGCTTGGCTGATATCACCGGCCTCTAGTGAATGGATAGGCTGCATCCTCAGTGATGTCACTGGTTTCATTGAATGGATAGGCTGCATCCTCAGTGATGTCACTGGTTTCATTGAATGGATAGGATGCATTCTCAGTGATGTCACCGGTCTATAGTGAATGGATAGGCTGCCTTCTCAGTGATGTCACCAGTCTATAGTGTATGGATAGTCTACATTCTCAGTGATGTCACTGATCTCTAGATAATAGACAGGCTGCATTCTCAGTGACGTCACTGCTCTCTCGTGAATGGATAGGCTGCATTCCCATGAGGTCACCGGTCTCTAGTGAATGGATAGGCTGCATTCTCAGTGATGTCACCGGTCTCTAGTCTATGGATAGGCTGCATTCTCGGAGATGTCCCTAGTCTGTTGTAGTTGGACAGGTTCATCAATGTCACTGGTCTTTACTACATTTAAAGTATGTTTGCATGCAGTGTCTCATAATAAACTGACAGACTGCGGTAAAAAAATACCTAATAAAATTTACTTTGCTAACATCTCAGAACTGAAACTCCTGAATTAACAGATGTCGGTGTCCAGTAGCCCATGCTATCAGCATTGTGTTAACAGGTTTCAGTTTAAGTGTACAATCCAGTCATAACTGAGAACTAACCACCGAAAAGTTTGCAGCCTACCTGCCCACGGCTTCTGCCTTTCATTCATGCATAGCTGTAAAGTGCCCAAAATTGACTTCTTGCCTGTACTTCCCATCCATGAAACATTAAATCTTTTGCTTCTCAATGTGCAAGCTAGGCTTTCTCAACCGTCATCATTGTAAACTGGCTCTTGCAAAGGAAGGAAAAGCAAAGCGGCACAGCAGAGAATCATGTAACCAGATTCTGCAATCCCGTCAAGAAACATGTAGAATCCAGCTTTAATGGTTTACATAACGTTGTGACTTCAGCACAGTTGTTGTGATTCCTGGATAGTGAAGAATCTAAACTGGCTGAAAAAAACATCTTCTCATCAAACACAAAACATATCCAAATATTTCTAAGTTTTAAACAAACATGCAATCTGTTGCCAAGGAGGTAAACAAAGGAATGACATAAAAACCCACACATATCAAAC
>NW_017306498.1:1552792-1578962 GCF_000935625.1 Nanorana parkeri
TGTGATCTCTCGCTCACCGAAGACGGAATTCTAATCCACAGCAATCTGGCTCTGGGGGCTCATGTCAGTTTGCACTTATTTTCACAGCAGATAAACATGCAACCCTCTGCAGACTCCTGGGAGTCCCGCTGCCTCATTTTTATTTTTTTTGTCTAAACATGGAATTTGAAGAAATTGTATTTTTTTTTTCTTTTCTAAATACATACGATAAATCTTTTCATTTTCATTGCATACTTTATTTTAGGCCCAGCGATGTCATCATTGGATCTCTGTGCCTCTCAATACAATATAGGTGGTAGGAGCTGGCAGGGTGCTGTACATAGCTTCCTGAAAACATCACAGAACCCTGCCTCAGTACTTTTCTAAGGAGCCCTCAGCCATGATGTAAGCAATAGGCTGGATCTTGAGAGGAGTTATGTAAATGTTAAAAGTCCTTGATGGGTGAATATCAGTCTGGAGGAGTGGGCAATGATGTCCCGAGGCCGGTGACACCCCGCCGCGACGTCATCGAGCATGCCCGTGACGTCACCGCGCGCACGATGATGTTATCACGCATGCGCGGACATCTTGGTGATAATCTTGGTGGCAATCTTGGTGATGGACGCCGGCAGAAAGGAGGGGACGTTCACCCAGCGGGATAAGGTATGCAGCCGGGTTCCTTCCACTCTCCTGCAACTGTCGGACTCTTGGTCCCTGACCGAGTGCCTGACTATTCAGAGGGGGTGACACCAAAATGACTGTCAGTCATTTTAGTGAAACCCTTTGAATTATGTCACCCGGGGGCGGGCGGGCCCCACCCCCCTAGTGACGCCGCACCCCCCTAGTGACGCCGCACCCCCTAGTGACGCCACTATCGCCACCCCCCTAGTGACGCCACTATCGGTAGGCAGGCTTCATTTGTCTGCAGACCACCCTAGGTAATGCAAATATATGATGCTGAGCCTCCATTATTAAAAGAAGTGATATATAATGAATGCCAGGGACAGTCATGCTGGGGATTAAACAACTAGATGATTGTGAAGGTTACAAGTGACCATGCCAACACACAAGCACAGACATTATTGTCACTTCTGGTAAAATGGGCAGCTCTGACGTGCAACTAAAGATGAAAGCAGCATTTTAAAAAAAGTAATGCCAATTGTGCAAACTTGCAGGGCTATTCAGTAAAGGGTGGAGAGTTTGGAGAAGGCAGGAGAAATAATTTTCCAGTTCAGCTTTGTTGTCCTAGATTGTTCACTTCTCCTGCCTTCTCCAAACCCTTCACTGTTAGTGAATAGACCTGTAAATATAATCCAGTTAGGGTTAGGGATCTACTATTAGGGAAAAGAACATGCAGCAAGGCAAGAAAATGTGTGCAAAACATGCATTGCGGTGCAGGAGTATACAATATCTCAAACCAAAAAGAGCCGAAACTTCGGGTAGGTTTTAAAACTGAACTCCGGGTTTTTTTGTAAAAAATACTCATGCAGTGGGGCACACATTAAAAGCTAGTTAAGTCTAGGGGGGTAGAGGAATAAACTGTAATACTTTGGGGTCTATTCACAAAGCTGCCGAGGGCAGCCGAGAAAAATAGGCAACAGATACACAGTAACCGCTATCGGTTTTGGCAGCTACAACAAGGGAATACAAGAGCCCTTTTGATATCTGGCTAGCTGCACAATTCCAGCTGTACGGTTCTGAGGAGAACATATTGCAAATACACACACACAATCAGCAGCTAGCATTTATCCCGCAGACTGTATTATCTCCCCTTCCTGGACGCACTGAAAAGCCGAGTGGCCGCTTCCCTGCTTCCCGTGCTGCTAGGGACACAATGCAGTTTACAGGGAATAAAATAGGTGAGTTCCACAACATGTGCGAGAGCACGCGGGGCCGGGGGGGACTCTGGGATGTGGCAAGGATCTAGCAGCATGTGTTAACAATTCTCATCCATGGCTTTCAGCTGGACATTAATCATACTCAACAGCTACAATTAGATCCCTGAGACAAGGAAGAACACATTAAATTATCTGACGGTGAAAGAGAGCAAAGGAAAGAATATTCCTTTCCGTATGCTTTTTTTTTTTTTTAAGGCGGAACTGTCTGAAAGTGCAACTTCAGCCCAAAGCTTTTTTTTCCCCCAGTTTGGAATGCGCCAGGTTATGTGACTCCACTGGGGAGGTTTCCCAAACACTTCCTGCCCAGGTGACACAACAGAAAGTAAATAAATCAACATAGCCACAGACAACACCCAAAACCAGACAGAGGTTGCAGCTCTTCCCCACTCTGCTACTAAAAGTACTTTTACCGCTGTATGCGTCGCGGGTGGACAAACCCTTCTCACTCTCTGTCCCATGACGCAAAAGGCAGAGACACCGGTAGGGATATACAGCGAAATAAAGCAATTCTGACCATTCCCTAGCTCTATCCAAAACTTTTTTGGCTGACCTTCCACTTTAAAAGGTAAGGCTATTAAGGCAGTTGCTTCTGGACACAAGCTGGATAAGGCTCCGTTGGAACGTGCAGGCCGATGGTGGCTCGCAAGAGACCGTAGTCCCGTGAGAATGATATAAAACCCAAATGAAGGAAACTGAGGGGACTTTTGACTTTATCACAGTGTCGGCATTGCTGGGTTACATTAGCGGATTTTAATATGATTTTATTTCCTAAGTCTCTCAATTTAAAATATGATGAAAGGTGAGTTAGAGGAATAAGCATTTCGATTACCTGCCTTTATTAATGACGCCGCTAGAAGCAGGAACGTAGTATGTACTTTATTCTGGCACGGAACAACTCAGCAGCCCTGCACACTCGCAGAAGACTCTCCATCAATAAGGTTCAATCTGTTGACTGAATCTAAAATATAATATGTTGTTATCAAGCAGATTGATCCAGAGGGAGGCAAAGAGGAGCGTGCCAACGGCAAGCACACAGCCAAACATTCCTCTCTGATGCCCAAATCTGAATCAGTCCCAAATATCCTTCAGAAAGGGCGTATGGCTCTGCATGGTTCGGCGCCATGGCTTTCCGAAGGCTCGCAGTTTAACCATTTCCACTCTCGCTTATTAGATCCTGGGCTGTGTACAAGGTTTGTACCCTAGGGAGGAGACATGCAACTTTTTGGATAAGAGCAGCCACCGATCACATTTTTGTTTACCGGGGTTTGGTCATTAGTTCATTGGCACTGCTTGAGATGAACTATTGGGCCTTGCTTTTTGGCTTATTAAAGGGCCGGCAAAATGAGAAATAAAAAGTCACTAAAGCCATTTGCAGCTCTCAGAAATGTTAAAAACCTGCACAGGATAAAAAGATGGACAATGTTAGTTTATTTAAAAGATCTTCCGTGCACCTCTCGGATTTAGTATCACTTTATTACTGAGGTCTAACTTTTCCTGGGTCAATGACTAAACCTTGATACTAGGGATGAATGCAGGTTAGGACCGAACCCATTCCGAAACTTAGGTCCTCCGAACGCAGAAGGAAGCTCTTTCTGCTGCCGCAATTCCCTGCAGAATTCCCTGCTCGCAGCTGCTTGTAAGGGGTGGGACTCTGTGAGGTCATTGACCTTATAAGGCTACGTGGCTATATTTGGTCATTGACATCGACCTAATAGAACCATATGGCAGTATAGGGTCAACAATGTCATCACAAGCATACCACCCCTTTGTTTATGTACAACTGTGTAGCGAGGAGCTCCCCAAGCCGAAGTTGATTGAGCGGGTGGCCCCATGTAACTTCCATGTTCAGAGCGGGTTCATTCCAAAGTTGAGCTCATCTCTAACTGACACCCGACACTGTCACAGTGGACAGTACGGAAGCTCTCATTGGACAAAAGGATGGCTGTTGGTGGAGCTTAGCCATAACATTAGGCCACTACATCAGAGAGCCTCATGGAAAAGGTATTTTTTGGCTAATAAATGTAATAAAAGGTAAGCCTGAGGTGCATTGCCAAGGTCTGAATGGGCCCTTCAATTTTGAAAAGTAAAAGTCCACCTTAGGATGACTGTTATTAACATTATTAATCTCTTTTTATAAAGTATTAAATATATATAACCTTATTTCTTCCGCACGTTCATTGCAGAAGGGCAGCCCATTCAAGAGCTGGCAATGCACCAAAACATCCACTTCAAATTGAATGGCGCCACAAACAAGTAATGCACATAACAAGCATTAAGGTAATGAGTGTGTTACCGCACAGCACAGCAACAGAAAAGTGTGTTTCAGCCTTGCAGGTTAAATTTAGAAGCTCCTGAGATAAGCCGTACTGGACTTATAGAAAGGTTGTTGTTCTCAGCTTGATATGAAGCACTATCACTGTGCAGCACTATTAAGCTGTAAGCACAGGTTGTATATGTTATGAGCAAATATGGCTGCCCCCAGGTACATGTATATTTACTATCCACTATGAAAAAAAAAGCATTTTAAAGCATTAAGATTTATTGATAAGATTATTTCCATCAAGCTGACCTTATTTTCACATATCAAAAAAAAAAAAAAAATTTAAAATGTAATAAAGTTCTCCTTTAAATACCTTTCATTAGGGTAAAAATGTTTACAATTTTCATTTCCAAGAACTATTAAGACTTTTTTTCCATAAGCCAACTGGTATATAAAGTCTGTGAAGTAGAATTATCAACTGATTGATTGTATGTTACAACAAGCAGAGGTGTTACCAGCAACAGCCAATCAGATGGCTTCTTTCAGATCCCGATCTGCACTAAAAAATTGCTAGCTGGGATTTTATAGGTGGTTCAGGGTGTCATCATGAATTGCATTTGAAAAAAACCAACAATAAATGCTGTGATTCTGTTTTTGCCGCATCCGATCGATCTGCATCTTCTTTTAATTTTATTTTTGTTCAGTCAGCCAAGAAAAATGCTTTCATTTAAAAAAAAAAAATGAAGTATTACAAAGATAATGTCACCCACCATCCTTCCGCATTCGTAGCAAGCAACCCATTAAGCAGTAATTATTTTTTAATTAAAAAATCTGGACACTGATTTGTGCATCTGTTACAGGTTAAACAGACAGACTTTAAAAAAAAAAGGAAGGAACATAAATATATATGTATACAGTATATATATATACTTTTTTTTACACTGCAGACTTTTGTGGCCATTGCGTGTGCCAAAGAAAACCCAAAACCCAAACGAAGCTCCTTTTCTTTGTTGGACGCCATGGCGCGTATGTGCGCCTGGATAGATCTGACTGCCCGTGAAAAGAATTCTAAATAAAACACAAACACGAAATTTGGCATAGCCACAGAAGCGAGCTTAGGACTAATTTCAGCATGCGGACGGCTCTCACACAGTACGACTGGCTCCAATATAAATGAAACCAGGCACAGTCAAAATTGCCAGTAAACTCCCCCGTTAAAGTAACAGTCTCCTCTATTCCCCGCGTTCTTTCTTCTACTGGAGACCCCTCAAACAAAAACATCTGCTGCAAAACTTCAGGAACAAAAAAAAAGAGCACTGTCGATCTACAACAGGCAGAGGCAATTAACATTATTCCATCAACCAGGCTTGGTCTGAAGTAGCCGCGGGTAATCTACGGAACTCCGGCAGCTGCCCAGACCAGACACCAGGACAGCACAGTGTGCTGAGACTAGAGGTTCTGCAATATTTATGGGTTGACAGAGGTTGGTTAGCTTGAGGGTTACAGGAAGGGTAAGTGTTGGGTTATAGGTAAGGTTAGGGTTACACAGAGGGTTAGTGTTATAGTTACAAGGAGGGATAAAGTGAGGGTTACAGGGAGGGATAGTTTTACGGTTGCAGGTAGGGCTAGTGTAAGGGTTACAGGGAATGTTTATGTGAGGGTTACAGGAAGGGCTAGTGCTAAGGTTATAGGAAGGGCTAGTGTTAGGGTTACAGGGAGGGCTAGTGCTAAGGTTATAGGGAGGGTTAGTATTAGGGTTACAGGGAGGATTAGTATTAGGGTCACAGGGAGGGCTAGTGCTAAGGTTATAGGGAGGGTTAGTGTTAGGGTTACAGGGAGGGCTAGTGCTAAGGTTAAAGGGAGGGTTAGTGTTAGGGTTACAGTGAGGGTTAGTATTAGGGTTACAGGGAGGGCTAGTGTTAAGATTATATGGAGGGTTAGTATTAGGGTTACAGGGAGGGTTAGTATTAGGGTTACAGGGAGGGCTAGTGCTAAGGTTATAGGGAGGGTTAGTGTTATGGTTACAGTGAGGGTTAGTTTTAGGATTACAGGGAAGGCTAGTGTTAGGGTAACAAGGAGGATTTGTGCAGGGGGGGTTAGGGCAAGACACCGCATTCAGAGTCAGAAGCTCTGCTGTAAAAACGACTGGCACTACGCTTCTGACACTGAAATGTAAATAAAACTGATTAACAAGTCACAATAACCTATGACAACCACTTAGCAGTTCCCTTACCGAAATTAGGATAATGAATAATTCATTGTATGGGTTGCTATGTGTTGTGGATCTTTGCTGGTTTTCTTTAACGTGAACCTGTTCTTTTTCTTTTGTTGGCTGCAATGCTGGTAGCGTGAGTTCCAGGGGTTTGGGGGGAGGGAGGCCCTTTCACTAAGACACTATCACTTTGCCTTGAATGGCAAACTTTTGTAGACCTAAGCTATCAAGTTCTCTCCGCTATAATCATACAGCCTAATCCTGTTCCCAGAAACTGACCCGGAATAGCAGTTCTGTTCACCTGACCCAGAACAGGAGTGCTATGGAATTGCAACCAGCATCACACTCTGGGCACTGATGCCCCAGGGTTTTCATTCACGTTTCCCCAAGTCTATGATGACATCAGCACCTTCGCATATATCACCAAGAATCATTGTACCACGGAATCTTTTCTAGTTGCATGGTCGAAAAAAAAAGAGAAACCTAGATCCGACCAAACATGTTACATTGAAAAAATAATAATAATACTTGCACACAATGCACAGATATAATGGTAAAGCCAGCACGCAAATGGTTACAATCCTGCTCTCAACAATGGCAAGAGGAAGAGCTTTGTTTGGAAACTTTAAGCTCAGTGCCACCAAATTTCTGGTTCTTAGTAGGGGAGAAGGGACATGGTTGGCAGTTCCCGTGTCTGCTCTTATATCTTGCAATGCAATAAAAATAGCCTTTTATCCTGATCTCAAAAGCCTGTAAAATCATTGTGGCGGATGCAATGGGATAGACAAGGAGAAAATTACTTAGGGCTTTGCTTCAACATGAAATTAAAAAGTGATGCTGCAGTCTCAGAGGGTCTCAGTGATTTTCTCCGGGTTTAGATCATGCATAAATATCGTGACATCCATACAAAACAAAAGGTACTGCTAACTGATCATTTTAGGCCTGCAAGATGATGACAAGGAAATGCAGCTCTAAAGAGAAGAAAAGAGGCTTGCACCAGTCCCTACCTAACCTATATAAGTGGTGTATCTGGATGGATTTCACTGTTCTCTAGTGAATGGATAGGCTGCATTCTCAGTGATGTCACCGGTCTCTAGTGAATGGATAGGCTGCATTATCAGTGATGTCACCAGTCTCTAGTGAATGGATAGGCTGCATTCTCAGTGATGTCACCGGTCTCTAGTGAATGGATAAGCTACATTCTTACTAAAGAAATTACTAAAGAAAATGACTAAAGAAGAAGCATGAAACCCATTAGTTGAATAAATGAAAAATGGATATATTAAAAATTAACTAGTCTATATAAAGCAAAGAAGCTTTTTGCGTGTAGGATTTTATTTCATGCCCTCCCTGTGTTATGTTGAGATTTCCTCCTAAAAAGAATACTGTTATGTTATCTACAATACAATATAATACACCTGGCCATCACACCTATGTGATTTTGTTTGACATCCCATTCCAAAATTATGGACATTAATATTGAGTTGGCCCCATTGTTACTATAACAGCCTCCTCTCTACTAGGATGGCTTTCCACAGCATTTTGGAGGGTGTCTAAATTTTTGCCCATTTAGCCAAACAATCATTTGTGTGGTCAGGTACTGAAATTTGGTGGGAAGACTTGGCTCAAAATCAACATTCAAAATCATCCTAATGGTGGTCAGTAGGGTTGAGGTCAGGGCTCTTTGCAAGCCACTTAAGTTCCTCGACACCATACTCATCAATACATGTCTTTTGGAGCTGGAATTGAGCACAAGAGCACAGCCATGCAGAAACAGACAAGGCCTTCCCCAAACTATTACCCACAAGTCATTCTGAATTGAGAAAGCTGGTTGGATGACCAGTGAAATGTCTTCAAGAAAAATACAGCAAGTCCAGTTGCCTTGACTTATTTTTTACAGATATACCATGACCTGGATGAATGAGAACCTTCACAGACATATTACCACAAGGTTGGAAGGGCATAATTTTCTGAAATATCTTTGCATCTTTAATGGTACTCTTCACTGGAAATACCCTAACTCTGTATTTGGAGGGGTGTTCACATACTTTTTGCCATATAGTAGATAAGATGGTCAGGGGTCCACAAACCTTAAGTGTACCTAAAGGTCATCCTCCTGTGTCCTATTATGCTAGTACTAATAGACTATAAGCTTCTTCAAGGACTGATGTAGTCTGTATAATCTGCGTAGCACTGGATAGAACATGGAGGCTATAAATATGACCAACTAATAACAAAATCGATTTATCGGCCCATTATTGCACAGTGTTCCATCATATAAGAAGTATCTCACTGGCACAAAACCCCTTGAGTTACAAACTTTTTTGAACGCTGAATCACTCTGTTTTCTCTCTCTCTCATTTTTTTTTTAAGAGGTAAAAGTGGTCCCTCGCTACCCGCAGAAGCTATATATAAAATCAAGCGGCTGCCAGTGACACATGCCTCCACTGAGTCTTCGAGGAAGAGTCAGGGAACAATATGTATTTCCTGGTTTTCTAACAGATGGATCCAAGTACAGCAGAGGCGAAACACCCATGAAAACATTGAAATCATCACTTCTCCAGTCACGGAGATCTGAAAATGATTAAGCAAAATAACAAAATGGCATCCGATGCTGCTGAAGGCTGCTGCTGTATATGATACACCGATAGGACACGGTAAAACCGAAAAGGAAAAAAGCTTGGCGCTTCTCGCTTTTTGATGCAGGATAGTTTTTAAATGAGGAGCTACTGAATTCACTAAATGCAATATTCTTTCTTTATCATGAGTGAAAGAGTAATGTGGAGTTCAGTATCTGACACCTTTACAAAGTATGGGGTGGATTTCATTATAATTATTATTATACAGGATTTATATAAAGCCAACAGTTTGCGCAGCACTTTACAATTTAAGGAAGACATTACAGTTACAATACAATTCAAGACAAGATGGTAAGGACGGCCCTGCCCCTGAGGGCTTACAATCTAAAAGGGAGGGACAAGTGATACATGAGTAGGTAGCTGATTCAATAAAGACAAATAGGCTGTTTACTTTGTAAGGGAATTTGCACTTTGAAGGGGACGTTTCCCCATGAATGAGGTGAAGCTCTACTGACTTCCATCAGCCAATCATATGCAAGCAAAAAATGTTTTTAGTTTACCTTGCACATGATTGAGTATTACTGGCAAAGTGAAATTTCATCACATTCACCAAGCTATGGGAAACAAACTTCCCCTGCAATGCGCAAATAAACAACCTATTTGCCTTTAGTAAATCAACCCCTATGTGTGTATGCCCAATCACAATAAATTGTAATTCAAACAATGTTGAGATCACTAAACGTGACCAGCAATCAGCTGAGCAGAGCAGAGCATTGTGGGAAGTTAATACCAAGAAAGATTTTCGGTACTTATATTAGCAGCCTTTAATGATTGGTTTTATGTACATACAGAAGCAACAATAGTTCTATGGAATATTATGCCTCGGCGTTAGTGCTTGGACACTAACTGGTTGCTAAAGGGACTGTTTTTTAAACACAAGCCCCATTCTACTGATTTGGTGAGTTTAGGCAAGGCCATCTCTGAAACACAGTCAGCTAGCCTTCATTTGGAACTAATCTACAATAACCACAATGGGGATCACATTAGTAAATAGGGTGTTTTTCAGTTCCGCCATTGAGCGATGTCGTCTCATTCTGGTGCAATTTCAATGTACAACGCTACAACATGAAGTCTAGTGAGTACAGGACCAACATCCATAATCAAAGAATCCTGTTTAGAGGGTTTATTATGGGAATGACCAGTGTCAGCTGCCCCCATGCAGTACTTTAAAGAGATGCATACAGCATTGCATTAAAAATTAATTACACATGTTATTTTATTGATAGTGCATAATGTAATGAGCACCAGCTGTGCTAAATATCCAAACTACTTTATAAGATGGCTATAAAAAAAAAACAAGAGAGGAGAGAGAGAGAGAAGGAGAGAGAGAGAAAGAGAGAGAGAGAGAGAGAGAAAGATGGGGGAGAAGAAGAGAGAGAGATGGGGAGAGGGAGAGAGAGAGGGGGGAAGAGGGAGAGAGAGAGGGGAGGGAGGTTGAAAGGGAGAAAGAAAGAAAGAAAGAAAGAAAGAAAGAAAGAAAGAAAGAGAGAGAGAGGGGTAAGAGAGAGAAGGCAAGAAAGTGTTGCATATTTATAAAGAAGTCACAATAAGCATCCCTCCAAAACTTTTAATGTCACCATTTTTTTTTCAAACTGACCTTTTTGCCCAGTTTATAAAACCCTACAACTTAAATGGTGCAAACATAAACCGGGCAAAATGATCTTTTAAATCGGTTTTCAAAACTGCATCAAAATGTGTGTGTTTCTGTTAAGATCCAGTGAGAAAATAACAGGCATCCAAACCCAAGAGCAAAAATACAACATATTGCAGCCTAGATGTGGTGGCTGCAATAGGTATTTATTCTTAGTCTTATTTCCCTTTATTTTCATCTGCTGATCCTGCCAGCAATGCAGTTCCTGTCCTAGAGTGACCACGCTCAGTCACTGTACTGTATCTATGGAGGAGCGTCATTGTCCATCTTGGCTTCTTGGGTGCGATCTGTAGCTTTGGACTTCGCTCAGTAATAGTTTTTAAGTGCAAGATCCACTGGGAACATTTATTTTTATTTTACCCTCTGAAGCCCTGCGGACATAAACATGGCCGACCCAAACAATTGCTGCTACCTTGTTATTTGACATACTGCTCCTACAAAGGCATCTGTAAAAGTCCATGTATTATACCGTGCTGTGTCATCAGGAAAATATCTATATAAATGTAGCAGCAGCTCCCCAGCTGCCATATTTCTAATGCAGGTCTGAAAATGAAAGTGGGCCTTGCATGGTTGTTATAGGCAATGCACACACATCTAGAGTTTTCCTAGAAGCTACCAATGCTGACTTCTGATTCAGTGTCACCCTAACTCTCTGGACTCAACACTTTAGGTCATATTAAGTAGGCAGATAAGGACTTCTGGTTTTCTTATACTGCATCATTGTTCTAAGTCAGTGGCTCCAAGAGGCTCAGAACAACAGAGGGACAGTTCTGATTTTCAACAGGTTAGCAGTGAAAGCCCCAGCATTTAGTTTCTCATGACAGGTTTGCTTTCATCAGCTCCACTGTCTTCAGATTGTCCCAAGAACAAAATCAAATATTTAAAGCAATGTCAAAGACAGTTTCCATTTTGTTTTTAATCATCATTTAATAATGAATGAAAAGAGGCGCTGCCATTTCCTTTCTGCTAAAAAAACAGCTTGCATCAAATGACATAACACATAACACGTAAGACTTTAAAAGGAAACGATTCTGAATTTCTGTGGAACTCTGTGCTCCGTTGGCCACTGAAGAAAACAGAAAATTTGGCATAGAAAGCAATGCAGTTTTATTACCTCATTCCACAAGCTCAGAATGCAAATTTTTGAAACATCTTTACGCATATGCGCACACAAAAAAAGTTCTACCAGGCGGACTCAGTGCTTCCAATGTCAGGAGCCATATAATGACGGTTTGTGAGCAGCACGTGCCTTCAGATGATGGCTCCCTCTTTTGGAACTAAATCCATGTGTCCCTTTTTCTTCTCTGTCTTATGTATAGAACTCTGTGAAGGGATTTATTATTTAACTGGCAACGTGTTATTCCCTAAACCTTTCCTGACCCCTCTATATAACTGAATTTGTTAGTTTGAAAAGACAGGGAGTGTCTAACATCATTGGAGATTGTAGAAGGACTATTGATTTAAAGATCCCCATCTAGCAAACTTGCATTAAGATAAGAGGAACTACAAGACATTACCAATGTGCAGTACTACTAAGCAGTAATCTGAGGCATAGTTACTTACAACATGCCAATCTGTCCCAAACCTGTAGCTAAACAGACTAAAGCTCCCATTTAAGAGGTAGACAGAAGTGAATTTCCGCTGTCAGATTTATTGATGATCCCAGCACTGTTTCTATGAGGACAGCAAGACCAAGGGAGAAAGTAAAAAGTGATTTGAGACCATGCCTGATTCGCCTTGATATATTAAAGGAGCCAAGGAATTTTAAATGTGCACTTATTGTGTATGTTCCTTTGTCAGGAATTAAATAGATATCCATTGGGGTAGCCAATAAAAATGCAATCAAGATAAATGTGTACGAAGACATTCTAGACCTGGCATATTTAATAAGGCAAAGATCACTATAACCCATGGAAAGCCACTGGAATTAATCTTTCATTGTTCTGACTCTTCTAAACCTCCAAAAGCTGGAATCTGATTTGCTGTTATGCATCAAGCATTTTAAAACAAGTGAATGTTGACCTGAACTCAAAAAGTAAAGATTTGCTTCTTATATAGGCAACATCTAGAAGTGGTAATTGTGCCTAAGCAGCACCTGAAAAATGCAGTGTGAGACCATTTAAGGCAGGGGTTGGCAACCTGATGGGCACACAATGCCTTTTTTACAGGTGCCAGGCTGTAATTGTCATTTCACTAGGCTGTCAGTTACAAAGCCTGGCCTGCCAACAGCTTACTCACCTCCCTGAGATGAGGACGTCAGTTTGTTGAAGAAGCCTGCCCGCACTCCTGTTCCTCTTGTTCATACCCTGCAGCAGGTATGTAACACCCCTGCATTTCTGAAGGTGCAAGATTTGGGGATGATCTGAGGTCTGAAGGTAAAGGGTTTAGGACTGATCTGAGGTCTGAATTGTAAGGGTTTGGGACTGATCTGAGGTCTGAAGGTACATGCATTGGAGCTGATCTGAGGTCTGAAGGTGCATGCATTGGGGCATCATACCTTCTAAGGTATGAAGGTGCATGTATTGAGGCTGATCTGAGGTATACAGCGAGATCAACTGAAGCTAGTACACATTAATAGCAAGTATGACCAAAATCTCCCTCTGACCAGAAGTTCCAGTATCAGGGGTAAGTATCAGAGCATTTGGGGCAGGAGTACGAAATACTCAGTATTGTCACCAATATCGATACTAGTATCGGTAACGATGTACCCTAAACAGATCACTGGCCATTGAGGGGCACCTCTGATATAAGGAAGCCTCTAGCAAGATGGCCATCTCCACACCAAGACACAATGCAGAACAAGACATAGTAAGTAGGTAATGGAGGGAAGATCAGCTACAAGGAGACGACATGCAATTCTAGGGACTACCGCCTCGGTCCTATGCTTGCTTCTTTTTGGGGCACAGCTTTCCCGGTTCAGATCCTCTGAAGTGTGGTGCTATATGACCTTATAGTACACGAGGGAAAGGTGGGTCAACTGTGAATGGCTTTACAAATCTTTTGGTCAAGCAGCTCCTTGTAGATCTTGGAGCTTGTAAGTGTACAGCAAAGCTCTAACCACAGCCTGTGCTAGCGTCACCTGATAGTCCTGTACTTGCTGTCCGCTGAACCGTGGCACAAAATGGGTCTGCTGTTATCTGTGCATCTAAACGCTGAACAAAATCTGAACTTTCCACCCGTTCAAAATGCACCAAACTGACAGGAGTGTTTATAAATAAGAAATACAGCCAGAGAGATGGACAGCTTGAAAAAATAAATTATAAATTAAGTGAGCGGTTCACCATTAAAGCTGATCTCCAGGCAGTTACAGAGGACACAAATGGATGCAGCTCTGTATTTATGGTATCAGCCTTTTGCAATCTACATTAAAGAAGAGCCCAGACTGGGAGAAGCAGAACAAGGAGCCAATCAGTTGTACTGCAGTGCTCATATGCTAACATACTGATAGGAGAGAGAAGAATGAGAGCAAGATGAGCTCACCAGTCTGCTGCTTCTACTTCACTGTCCACTCATAGGCTGGGGACAGACAAGACCTGTAAGTGTTACGTACATCTTGCATCAGAAAAAAAAAATCAGTTCTCTTGCCATACAGGATGGGATGGAGCTGTGTGGCAGATCTGTGTAATTCTCAGGACTGGATGGGAAGAAATAAAAATCCTTTGGCAGGTAAAACCGCTCCCCTATATGCATTTCATCTGTGTATTCAGCTTTTCCCCTATAGTTCAGCTTTAAAGCCTACCTGCCTTTTCTTCTACCCATATCTAAAATAAAACACGTTAGGATGAAGAAGAAATCTAGCACATAAGTCAGCAGGTTGCGTCTATGTCAGACTATGTGCATTCAGTATCCCTCTAACTACAGAAATAAATGTACTAAATGTACCTACAGCTGTGTAGGTTTGCACAGAACAGTGCACAGGAGTGGTCGCAGCTGAACTGGAGAACGCTGTCTGAAATGCTTAGCTGATGCCACAATTTGAAAGAACATCTATCATTAGAAACAGGAAACACAACAGCCACTGGTGTGTATCACCTACTACCTTATTGGAGTCCCAGGGGGACCGTATTATTACTTATATCATACCTGACCAGGGGAGATTTCAGCTCTGGATGGGAAATATGAATGGTGCAAGACCATCAGCTCAGAGCAGATACTCACCCAGAGATGAATTAAGCCAGAATTGGGCCCCTTAGGCAAGGTATCAGCTTTGCTAACATCATCTGTTAAATTGACAAGCCACCCCATTTGCATTTTCTGTGATGGCATTCCACCATTAGACACCAACTGCCTACAAGTACATCCTCTCTTGTGAAATGACAGGCAGGTGCACAGCTTTAGCCAGTTGTGCAATCCCCTGGTTTACTGCAGGAGCATGATGTGCCCCCCTGGACATCCATTGAGGACATGTCTAGGCTGTCTTGTAGATGGTCCAACTCTGCACTCACCTCCCAATCATAGTAGAAGATACTCAAGTTACTACCCAAAATGGCGGCACCCATCGCTATAAGAACCTTTGCTCTGCAGGGACAGATCCCCAACATTATATACTTAACATTTATTCACTACCTCACCACCAGCCACCAGGAGTGAAAAGAAAGCTCTATGTAAGCTACAATGTACTGGAGTCTTATTGGACCATCACTGTCAGGGAGAAAAAAATCACATGCTCCTCTGTACCTAATACATTTTATTGCCTTGACATGTCCTCACTGGATGTCCAGGGAAGCACAACTGGATATTGGATATTTTCTGGATACTGGATATTTTCTTTGGCTCCTGGCACTGAATGGACCAGTGAGGGAGGGTAGGAAAAGAACGTATATGCTAGCAGGGGTATTATTGTAAACCAGTTGTTTTGCCTTAGAAGAGGGAGTTCATCATCATGTTTTCCAAACAGAAGGGAATCACATGACCATGCCAATGTTTAGCTGACTTTGCCCCACTGTTCTGACTCTCTGAGACGCTTCATTCTGAGAGAGGCAGAACAGTGTAGAAAAACAAATCAATAAAACACACTTAATTCTACAAGAGTAATTACATAACCCTGAAACTGTCCCGGCCTTCAAGGGGTAATTGTCAATATGAACGTATTCAATGATGCAGGACGAAGCATCGTAATCCATAATAACCAATCAGATTACAGTCTTCAGTAAACGGATCACAAGAGATGAATTCTGATTAGCCGCCGCACATTGCTGCACTTTGATCTGCACAGTGTAGAATAAGACCGCATTTGCGTAAATTTGTTTTATCGGGTCAGCGCAGTGGTCTCGGACGGGGATAGGCAAGGGTTAAGAGTGGTTCAGTTTACATTGGAAGAGAAGATAATGTTTCTTTCAGGCAATACTTGGCCAAAGACTGCCATAAACACTTAGCATGCTCTTTGATGTAGCCTATTCTCTAAGTGCTGTAGACTGCAGCAGTAATTATGGGAAAGCCATGATAACAAGTCGATTTCTCCGCAATACTGGCCTCACTTTTTACAGGGAACAGACCACTTAAGGATGAGCAAGGGAGAATGCATGAAAAAAAAAGGAAAACATAAATGACACCAGAGCAAATTAAAACAAAAACAAAACATTTTTGCTATCTGCGACCAGAGCTTTTTTATGTTTGTTAAGTCTATACACATTACACCTCATTCACACCAAGCTGGATACAGAAGAGCTGTTTTTATTATAGGCAGCGTTCTGCCATGGATGGACCGCTCTCACATACGCATAGAAGGCAATAGCCATCATTATTAAGTATACTGTATATGGTTTGAGTAGTCCTGCAGTTCTGTGCCTTCCCCAGCTGTGAATTAAGCCATTCCGGTCAGTACATGCTCTCAGGCCCAGTGTTTGCAGGAGGCCTACACCGCTGGAAAAAAAACTGCAGTATAAAAGCCCTTAAAGCAGCAATTGTGTTTCTCAAAAAAATCTTAAAAACATTTCCAAGAAAGGGAAAATATATAATGCATACCTTTCCAGTGGCATGTGTTGCCAATCTTCTCTTTGTTCCAATGTGATATAGCCTCCCTCAGAATCATAGTATTCAACAATCCTTGGAGTGTTGGATGCGTTTGTCCACCGCCATATGCTGTGGTTCCGTCCGTCGACCCAAAGGTCACTGGAGTGGCCAATAATGACGTAGATGCCGGAAGATGGAACCACAGCAAAGGCATCTGAGACTTCCGGGAGTGATTAATCCTGAATTTTCCAAGGAAATCTGTAGCAGGGAAGATCAGGAAGTCTGTAGGGAAGATCAGCATTAAGACTTAAGCATAATCCCTTTTTTTTTTAGAGGGAACTGTTTTTAAGTATTTTTTGCCCAATAACGGCATTAAAGGACAAAATGCATTAGTCCACCCTTCCTAGACCCCAACCCTAAACTAACCAAGAAACTCCCCACCCACTTAATCCCTTAACTCAGCAAAACAACTGCAGCCTTCTCTATAGATGATAAAGCCAGCCCAGTGAGCCCTCATAAATGTACTCCCCAGTCAGCTACATTCGAGTCTATGTGTGCTCACTGCCTATAAAGAATCGAAGGAGATACACAGCTGAGGAAGTTACAGCTTTTATGGCAAGGTAAGCAAGCAGCTGGATGGGTGGAGGCTCAGATTACATAAGGTTAAGAACCAAAGGAGGGTACGCTAGTGTACATTTTACTAAAATTTCCCCTGTCCTCTGAGGAGATGTCCCTCATTTTAAAGTGTAAATCTACACTGGCTGGTCATTAAGGAGTTAAGGAAAGATAACTTGTGCTTTAGGTCTGCTGGTCCTTTAAGAAAAAGGTGATATTTGATGGAATGTAGAACTCTTGGGAACTGACCTTGACTGTTTTCTCAAGTGAGAGTTTATTAGTGGCTGCAAGCTGTTGAGGACACAGTCCAGATTCCTGTTGCTCAGCACCTACTAAAAAACGTTCTCACACCTTACCACACCCAGTCTAAACACCCAAAAAATAACAAAGATTTTGACTCAGGTCCAGAAACAAGCACACCATCAGACATTTTTTTCTCTGCAATTTTATCTGTTGTTAGCAGAGGGCATTTTTTATATGTGTGTGTGTGTGTATGTGTGTGCTTGTGTAATGAACCTTGAAGAATGCAGGTGTACCTTTCATTCTGACTCTACGACATCCTTTGTCCCTGAACAGGAAGCCGACTTCTCAACATAACAAAGTCTTAGCTTTGCAAGGTGATGGGAAACAATAACAGCCAAGGAGAGGGCCGTGAGGTGGTGGGATTCGTATGGCATTCAGAGAACAAGACTGAACATGAGGGGTGTCAACCAGCTTAGTGTTCCAAGGCTTAAGCATCAAAAACAGATGTCTTACTATGTCAGTCACAAGCCTGCGATGGCAATCAAAGCATCACAGAACTCTTCTGATTATGTTTTATATCAGCCATCTGCTTTGGTCTCTCTATGTTAATGGTAAACTTTGGTCAAACCAAAAAGTTTTGCACAAAAGAATATTAAGGGGAAGCCGTCATACTGTTGTTCTGAGAACATGCCTGCTATTGTATTGCTCCAGTTGTCTGTAACCTGGCATCCTGGGAATGCCTTATCCTGAGCCTGTTATTTGGAAGCCACACTGCAGACACTTTGAATTTTCCAAGACCACCCCATTCTAATTATTCAGATATAAATCCCACCCCTGAACCAAGCCCTCTCCAGAGTCTTTGGAAACCACTGCTTGGGAGGGCAAATGGCTGACAAACGGCTGCAGCAGTAGCTAAAGGACATGGGCTCTGAGGTTACCAGACCCCTGACAGTTCTAAGCACATTGAGAGAAATATAAAGATCTATGGAGCTCTAAATGAAATACAGTTAATCATCCTCAGGATTTGAAGGGCAGCGTATGGGGTCAGGCAGGTGACCGGGCAGCAACTGGCAGACCTCAGATGACTTATGACTCCCTGACACGCTGAAGACAAAGCACATAAAACCGAAAGGGAACAAATATACCTGTCATCATTAATCCCGCACAAATATATATTAAGGCTGAGTATTCAGATTCTTAGAAAAACCCAATTGTGAATAGTTTTATTTCAGCTACATGAGTTTGCAATCAAAGCAGGAGTCCACAAAAACATTTTACTAAGTGTAGAATAATTAGTTCACCATATACTGATATTCTGTAGATGCTGCCCAGCGAAATCACACCCCCTTTTACCTCTTGTAGACCCACCTTTCAAGGCCATAAAAAGTGATTTGTGTGCTTTTGTTGAAGATACAGAAGTGATCCTCCAAGTTGGAGGAAGGAACCAGAAATGCAGAAGAATCATGCCAATGGAGTTCATGAAGGTGATTCTACTATTAAATTTAACGTTAAACTGAAGTACAGGGGTACCGCGGTTCACGAACGCTTCTGTTCGCGAAGAGAATTGTTAGCGAACAGGAAGTTCAGCAAAATTTTTCTTCCGTTGGCGAACTCCGCATCGGGTGACGAACACAACCGCAGCCATCTTCCCTGCTCTGACACTGGTCGTGGCTTCCTCTAGTCGAGATAGCGGTCTGATCACAGTTTGATTCGGTTCGCGACCAATTCGGTTCGCGACCAGAATTGTGGAACTAATTAAGTTTGTGAACCGAGGTACCACTGAATTAGTATTGTCTGAAAGAACCTTCAAGTATTTAACAAGGACAATGGACCTCACTGACCAAAGTGTCCTGGAGAAAGGCGATCTGCATTGATAGCAGACGCCAGATTGGTTACTATGGGCAGCACAGACACTTACCCTATGTTGCAGAAGCTCATTTGTAGTGGAAACCATACAACAGGTTTGTCACCTCGGTAAAGATTCAGCACATAGTATGGAAATGTCCAACTTCTATAGCAGAGTCCCATTTTGAAAAGGAACAAAAGCTTAGAAAAATGTGTATGGTGCTTTGATTGGAGGAGGGAGTGTCCAATATAAAATGCTAAAACAGGCTAGCTCAGTCCAGTATTTCTATAACCTTATGCAACTAACTGATACATCTTATGGGATAATGGACGTCTCCATGTGGCAGTCACATTCCGTGGAATGTTGTGTTCACAATTTTAAGGTGTAATTTGCCCTTCTGTAATGAATGCAACACAATAAATCTATGGTGTTGACGTATGTTGTCAATTAGCACGTAATTTATTGCAATATCTACCTTTAACTTTCTCCCTCTAGTGGTTAACAGTATATTTTACCACCCCGATTTAATCTCAGCCACGCAGAGCATTGCGTTTCTACCAGTCAGGTTTGACTGGTCGACTTGAATTGAGTAAAGGAACTATAAAGAACAGCCGCGGTTTGGTGCAACCAAGCAGGAAGCTAAACACCTAATATGCAATGAGCAAATATGACTGTAACTAGATGCAATTATATTTACAACTGTGACTAGAAATCATGCACAAAAATGTGGTGTTTTAAATCATTAGCACACACTGATCGATTTCACATTATATCTGACAATATAATGTGAAAAAAACATTATAAATAAAAAGATAAATAAAAACAAATAAAAAGATTACAGTTTAAAATAAGTGTACTATGTGAATATATTTATCTGTAACATAGATCGGCAGTGTGGTAGAAGGGACCAAAATTGGTAAATTTTATCATTTTAAATCTAAGCAAAAGTGCATACTGTTCAAAGTGTAACTATGAGCAAAATAAAAAAAATACATAATGCAGTCTGTCATGAGAATTAACACAGCAGTTTTTGTTTTTTGAAGTTCCACCCTGCAACATCATTTTATTACCAGTTGATTTTTTAGCTTTTTACGTTCTTTAAAAGGGTAACAGCGCTGCTGTTCATTCTGCATTTAAATTGTGCAGCAGTGTTGTCACCCTGTGGACAGGATAGTCTTAGATGAACAATAGTTTTTAAATAGGTGACAAAAAAAATCAAAGCTTTTTTTTTTAAGCAGTTACTACAGGTTTATTTTTTATTTTTTTCTATTGGAATAAAAGCTTAATGTTGTAAACACCTGCAGCAGTATTATATGGTTTGTCCCAAACCTTGGAACTGTTACTTTTGTTATTGGTCTGCATGTAAATGTGGAGAAAACTATAAATAAAGGCATGTGAAATGTAAAAAATAAATGATATACTGAATATCATTGTTACAGGTATTAACCCAAAAATTGTTACAGCCTATTGAACTTTCAAACTTGTATGCAAACACTTTGCACATGATTACTGCTTTGTGTAATTTTTTATTTTGTTTTATGAAAATTTTTATTGACAGGTACTTGCAAACACCATGGCTTTGTGATCAGCAACAGGCTATACAAAACAGTTTACAAAAAAAAAAAGAAAGTGAATATTCAAACTAGAACAGAAAGCGCTGATAAAAAGTCCAGCATATGTTTACAATAATGTTTGTAACAAAGCTTTCTAGCCAAGCATCTGGTCTAGCCATCTCCATAAGTGTAACGGAACTTCTAAAAAAAATAAAGAGTGTTTTGCAGTGGCAACTAAAAAGTATGTTTTATCCACACTTTTTTATCAAGTGGAAAAAGAGTCGAAGTTGTATTGAAATGAAAAAGAAAAAAAAAAAACCCCAATCAGTCATTTGCCGATTTGCCATCTCCACTTCTGATCCGACAAGAAATACTTCATCCTTGGCACGGGACCCGCGAATCATCTAGGAAGGGCTGCGTTTGATTTTGCCCATTTATCTTAAATGGAATACGAGACCACCAGTGCAAAACATTTGTGTGAAGACGCTGCCAAAACCACAAGTGAGGAGCCTAAATTCCCAATGTAAATACTCCAGCTCCACGACGCAGTATAAAAATCTACACTAAGTGCTCTTTTGTGAGGTCTGATCTTCAAGGGAAGTTTATGCACAAGCTCATTTCCTGTCATCAACATTTTTGATCTGCTTCCTAATCTAACACATTCTAACACATTAGAGTGTACATAACACAACAAACAAGATCTACGGACTGTCCTACTTTATTATGGAACCAACGAGAAGCAAAGGGAAATGTCTTGAATTCCTTGCCCAGGAGCTGGGCAAAGATGCCTTTAAAACATTGTTTTCCATTCTAGACTGAAATTAAAGTGTATCTATACCCAAGAACAATAATATAATATAGTGCAATTTGCAGTCCTTAGATGTGGTGGCTGCATTCGTTTTCTTTAGTTTTTTTTCTGTTCTCTGTATGCAATGGAGCGCTGATTGGCTCAGTGTGTTACCCTTCCCTCTACCAATCAGAGTGCGCATCCAGGGGCCAGATATAGGTACTTATGTTAGGTCTAGGTAAAAAAAATTTTTACTATTGTTTAGTAAAAATGTAACTAGAGTAACTAGATTCAATTGTTTGTTTTTTTTGTTTTGATCTGCCAGATTTAAAGGGACACTCCAATGAAAATGAAGGGAGTGGTGTGGTTGTAATGTGTAGCTCTAAATGATCAAACTCCCTGATTAAAACCTAATTTGTTAGTCATAACCCAATATGAAATTGAGGAACCATGTTCATCAAACAGACCGTTTACACCATCTTATTTAATTTGGAAAATCTACACCAGACAGGTCAAACTTTATCCATTCACTACCGTTTCCCACACCTCCTCTTCCCATAGTCATAAATATGATGAGCTGCATGTTTATGTTTATGTGTGAGGGACATGCCTGAGAGCAGTTGGATCATGCCTCCCTTTAATGCCTGTTCATCTTAACAGTTGCCCTACAACATAACAAACATTGTATGTATTGGCTTTTATATATATGCTTACCGAGAAGCCAAGTGCAGCATATTGTTCTATACCAGGGCTGGCCAATTCTACTCCCTGAAGGCCACAAAGAAGCCAAGATTTTGGAATTGACAGAATAATTTGGTCAAGCAAACTAAACCATACTATGTCATGAAAACAGGACATCTACCTATAAATTCTTTCCCCTTTGAAAGTTGGCTGTTAATTGAAGAAATCCTAAACTATCTCATGTATTTAGAAAAGCTTCTGACCATTTAAGATAACTCTTAATACTAGTTTATCTTTTAGATTAAAGGCTAAAAGCATTCAAAAACATTTTGTATGAGAATGGGAAAGAGTTAAAATTTCTGTCTGGTTTTTCTTTCTGCTTGTGGGCCCTTTGAGGACATTCTGCTTCACTTCCTGTCCCTTTGACGCTCATATGAGAGATGGAGGATACGGTAGTCAATGGGGCAGGAAGCCATGAACAGCAATTAAAACACTGTCAACCATTTTAACCCTAAAAATGTTTTGTTTTTGTCCCTGTTGGAGAAATTTTCCATAACTTCCTGTCCTAAAAGGAAACAACGATGCATTTCCCTACTGAAGACACAGAGAGCAATACAAATCTGACAGAGGCTTGAACGCTGAGCCGCCCTATACAAATTGAACCAAAACATTTTGGCTGACGTTAGGCTTTAAGAAATCTGCAATTTAGGTTAACTAGTAGCACTGTTCAGCACAGTGGCGTAGTGGTTAGCACTTCTCTTGCAGCACTAGAGGTCCCTGGTTCATATGCCGGCCAGATCACTAACTGCAAGGAGTTTGCATGTTTTCCATGTGCTTGCATGGGATTCGTATGGTTACTCTGGTTTCCTCCCACACTCCAAAGACATGCTAGTAGGTTAATTAGCTCTTGTCTACATTGGCCCTTGTATGTATACATGTAAGATGAGGACCTTAGATGGGCATCTCTTGAGGTCAGGGACTGATGTGAATGTGCACTGAGTAAATTGTCAGTGCTATATAAATACCTGTAATAAATAGAATGATGTACTGCAGATCTATAAGAAAACATGTCCCTCAGCACCAAAACCCTTCCTCATTTGTCTTCAATAAAATCAGGACACACACAGATACAACCATACATGCATGCACTTAGCTTAGCAGCCAAAAAAAATGCCCCCCACTCCTATGATATGAGCCACAGAGCTACATGAACAAAGACAACTGCAATTTCATATCTGTGCTTTGCTTGTCAACAGATTATGAAGACTAGGCAAAAGCTTTCAAAATGTTCTGGCACTAGAAGGTAGGGACTGAGCATTGCACATACTTCAGACCTTTGGCCTGTTCTAAGGCAACTATTTTGAAGGCATACAGTTAGTAGACCAGAATTCAGGACACCTAAGAAAAGCTACAGGTACAAATATTATAACACTATGATTGTGGGGTACAACGACCAATGCTGGAATGCATGATGAATCATATTCTTGGCTGTAAGCCGTATAGCGACAGACAGCCATGCAGGGTACCTCTCCTGTCTATGGTAAACTGTCTGTAGTGTTTGTGGTGGCCCAAGGACCTGTGCTGGAAATAACAGGAAAGTGTCATCTGGTTTATTTTCAATTTTACTACAATAATGGTGGATTGAGGCTATGATTAAACTCTAACCAGACGAGCACAGCTGCCCATCAACCTTGACCATTTGCCCGTTAATATCAGGTTGCTTCGGGACCCTTTTACAGTTCCTACCACCACGTGTGGCTCAGATCAGAGCCAAAAGTATTAAGGGCAAATGATGCTCAGTGACTACTTCAATGGCAACCCCACTTGGCAGTGTGCGATAGGTAAAAGACATACTTTCTTGAAGTTTAAGCAAAACAGCTAGAGTTTTTTTTCTTCATCCTGTATTCCCAGGCAAGTTCCGTCTCAGCTATAGTTTTGAACGAGTTGAAAAAGAACTCAGGTAACTAATCCATACACCCTATAGCAAATGGCCCTTTCAAATTGCCTATATAAAAGTTGGGAAGAAAAAAAAACCCAACAAAACTGCCCCAAGCTCATTGTCTCACTTCATAACTAAGAGAATGAAAACTGGGTGAGGGTTCCTTCTGTGCAACTTTTATGAGACAGAACGAGCCCTCGTCTGCTCACAGGCTGAACACCGGCTAGATACTGCTGTCAGAGACTCAAAACAAGGACTTAAAACCACCAAGCGTCAGAGGTGAAATAGCTTACAGTGCTGCATTCCAGTTGTGAAGTAAAGAGGTCAGAGTAATGTGAGCCGCAGTTAAGCAAGATTCTTAGTAAAAGTTATTTCTGCAATAAAGCTGTAGCAAGATTTGCCCGCTGCCCAACCATTTTATCACCGATTTAACACATACAGCCACCTTAGCTCGCAAACGGGCTCAGGCACAGTCGGACAATTTTGCATGCCGGTATACAAGTAGCTCACCCAAAGTGTATGTATACCTAAAATCTATTTTTCAGTATGTTTGACATGGTGTCACACTGTAAAAAAATTAGCACATTTTTTTAAAAAGTTTCTTACGTGGAGTTGCCAGCTGCCAGTAAAAGCATTTCCTCATGCAGGCTGACAACTGTAATCCGATCCCTTACTGTTAGCAGTAGCGCTGTCAGCCTGCTGTGTGTGCTCCTTCAGTTGGCCATTGGGCTGCCCATCAGGTCCATCAGACAGCAGACTCAATGGCCAACTGAAGTAGCACACACAGCAGGCCGACAATGCTGCTGCTAACTTCAAGATGGTGGCTTTGCGTTTGAAGCCTGCAGTGATAGGTACTGTTATTGGCAGGATCTCCAGGTAAGCAAGTTTGCAAAAAGATTCACATTTAAAGGTTTTCTTATGTCGGCATGATGCCAAACATACCGAAAAACACATTTAGTATTTACATACACTTTAACTATTGAGCTGTTTCTGTCTGCATTTGTTTTAGTTTTTTAAAGTACATTTTCTTCAAGTACAAAAAAAAATTTAAATCCGATGTCCCTGTAACATGAGGAGAGGTGGAAGGGTGTTCTGTAGTCCTAAAACACTTCCTGCCCTAAGGTGACAACACTCCTCCTACACAGAAACAGTACTGTGAGTGAGTATTGTCACCGTAGGACAGGAAGTTTATTACTGGCGGGACCACCAAAGTGAAAATAAAGGCCTGAAAAAAAGAAAACTAATAAAAGATAAATAAATAATAATAGTATAACTAAAATAATAACAATGTACTAGGCCAATGCCTTTCTTTAAAACCATCAAACAACTTGAAGATCACTAGTAATTCAATGACTTAAGCTTTGTATGGGCAAAGGCAAAAGATGGTTTGCACCCTTCAAGGGCTCGATTACTTATTAGCAGGACATAGAACCCTTATTGACTTCTTAAAGAGTTAATGACACATTTTATATATGTCGAATTTAGTCTATTGAACTTTCAAAGCACAAAAGACACAAAGACACACAGCAACGGCGCAAATGGCAAAGCAAGCGAGCTTAAAAATACAAACCCCATTATGAACTCCCTCAATCTATGGGGGAAACTACTGCCCATATTGCCTTGCCTATTGTGCGGCTAGAAATTAAATTAATAGAAATCTTTCGGGTCATATCAAGAACTGGAATCCCACGAGCCCTCTAGTGGCCTGTAAGTGCATCCCGAAATGATAACAAATCATTTCCCCGCTAGCGACTAATCGCGGTAATATTAACAACTAATAATTAATAACAGCTCAATTACTACATAACAAGGTAACTAAGTATGTCAAGAGATTTAAATATATTAATACCAATCAGCAGGTAACTGAGATAACCCAGTTACGGCCTGAAAACCATAACTCGTAATTAAATAGTTA
>NW_017306498.1:1579004-1604665 GCF_000935625.1 Nanorana parkeri
ATTACTATGCATGAATGCAAAAAGCATGATCAGGAGTAATTAACATGGCTTCATATGCAAATTTTATTAATGCAGAAGTACAAAGTCATTATGCAAATGAAACTTACGTCAACTCTCTTGACAAATATTCTTCTCCAAAGCTCGTTTTGCCTTATATGTGTTTTTTTTTTTTCCCTTATGTTTTTTAACGAACCGAGACTTCTTGGCGAGTCTGCAAAGTTTTTGTTTTTTTTCATTTTAACCAAAAAAAAACCCAGCGGAGCTGTTGATATTTTTGTTTTGGCAGGTATATGGTAACTTGTACTGGAGATGGAAGGGGTAAAAAAAAAAAAGAAAATGAAAAAAAACACAAGCTCCTAGCAGCAGGCAGCCAATCAAAACGCCAAAGGCTGTAATGAGCGCGATTGATGACTGTTTGCCTTTACTGCAGGGTAATGAACTAGAATTCAGTCTAAGGAGAGAAATATGAATATTCATGAAGCTGTGCTCTTGCCTTTGATGATTAAAGAAATTTTTAATATTCAAATAAGCGCTTGCCAAGTGATTAACAGAGAACAAGCGTGCAGCAGTGGAACTAGACCCAGTGAAGATTCGGAAGTCACTGAACGTGCAAAGGAGCCAGTTTTGCGGATAGATGCTCGCAACCGCTGACAAAATAAAAAGCATTGTTCAATAAAAAATAAATAAATCAAAATATAAAAATTATAATCAGCAAAAAAAAAAGTAAGGAATTCGGCAAAAAAAAATAAAAAAATCAGTCGGAGCCATGCATCCAACTCCCTTTGTTTCTAGGAATAAAACGGCAAGAGCTAAAACGATTGTTAAATAATTGTTGGTTCTCGTCTAATTTTAGAAGCGTTGTTACCCTGTTTATAATTACATACAAGGCATTGTGTAAATGCTAATGAAGTATAGAGCGATCTATGAATAAGGAGCTGACAGGGAGCTGATGAGATTCTTATTTTGTGGTTTATTTATGAAGCGGAGACAGAAATACATAAAAATCACGTTTGTTTTTTTTTTTTAAATGTTGCTCCCTGTGTGCAAAATCAACATGTATACCCAAGGGCTTACAATCTAATTTATTTGGATTACCTATGAAAGGGGGGGGGGGGGGTATGGACTGGGATTTGATCCAGATTGGTCAGGTTCAGCCACACCTGGATCTCCATGAATTCGAGATCTGAAGGTGAGATTTATGGCCGCTAATTAGTGTAAGAATTTTTTTCTTTAGCCCTGGTCCTGTAATGTAAAATAATCTTCACCACATAGGTTACATTTTTTAAACATGAATTCAAAAAAAATTAATATAACCCCCCCTCCCCCCCATTCATTTGAGCATTTTATTACAGCCCTTCATAATGCAGCACCATACTACTTCTCTTTCCTTAGTTCTACCCAGCATCTCAACAATGTCATCTTAACTACTAAGGACCTACAACTCTCACCCTCCCTTACAGTTACGTTCCATTCTCCTGTCCGGGATGTTTCTATGTGTTTTATAGAATTCTACTCCAATCAGTTTGACTGTCCTTCAGTCTTCGATATAGCAAGCAGGCCCTTAAAGCATATTTCCACTTTCACAGCCAAATTGAGATAACACCTATTTAATATGTGTTACACGTTCTCATTCACAAGGCATAAAGCTAAAAAAATATCTTAAAAAAATGCTTCTTGCCGTTTAAATTACTTTTACTCGGATTCCTTGGCTTCTTAAAGGTTAACATTTCTACTTGCTTCTTCTTTTGTAATGTTAGAAGGGGTAGTGAGGGGTAAGGGGCTTCTCTATTGTATGTTAATGAGAGAAACACAATCTCAAATTTCAGTCCTAAGTCTTTCTGTAAGGACAGGTCACTGTGAAGGTGCTGAGAAAATCCTCCATTCAGCCATTTTGCCTGCTGCAACAAAACAGCTAAAAGGTAAAACTTTTTTTTTTTTTTTAAATAGATACACATTACAAATATATAGTGGAGTTTTCTCAAATTTGACTGAGGAAGTGTAAATACACTTTAAAGCATATTTCTTAAAAGACACCACATTTCTGAAACGCCCAGTTATCAAAGAGTATCTTATCCAAATTTGTCATCCAATACCTGACCAAACTTTCCTGATCCTCAACCATCATACTCTCCATTGACCTCATCATCCCTTTTTGCGCCAATATCCGCCCCTGACTGCTGTATATTTCTGAATCCATCTGGATGACCCGAAGCATCAATAAAAAATTAAGTTTTATAATCAGACATGGCTGGTACTTTATACAAAAAAAACACTTGTTCTCATTTCCCTTTTCCCCAATTTCCTTTAGTAAAGCAAGCTCTTTCATGCAGGTTCTTTCTATATTTGTTTTATTGTGCTGCATTGTGTTAGAAAGATGTTGAACGATATGTAATATTAATGTAAATATCGTGTAATATTTATAACCAAGCGGAATATGAATTAATTAACAGATACAAATGTAGAATTGGAAGTCCTTACTCAATGGAAATTTGCATTGCGCTGGAAATTCTCTGTCAACTTTCCTTCCTATAGAAAAGGGAATAAACCCTTGTGCATCTGCAACAGTCATTATCAACCGAATTGCAGAAAGAACCTAAGGTAGGTCCAGGGCTCTGCTATTTTAAGGAAACGGGAAGATATCTCGTCCACTGTCCCTTTCTTTTAGAATTGGCTTAGGATGGTCCTGAATGTGCATGTTATAGGTAAAGGTCATGTTACTCTGCATTTGTTGAGAACCGGTGAACTGAAATGGCTTCAATCAGGATAACAAAACCCGATGTGCAGTAACATCACCAACACGTGTATTTGGTTGTTTGTGAGTGCTATGTTGAACCTCAGATAATGGAGAGGTTAAACATGGGTGCCATAATAGGTAAGATTGGCCTTATGCGTGCAGAGCCAAACCTGCTAAAAATTGAATAGCTGGCTTCTGATTGGTAGGGCTGTAGTCACAGCCAACTTTAAAAGCTATCAAATATGGTGCGGGGCGGCGTTACGACAAGCCTGTAAAAGGCTCCTCTAAACATTTTAATCTTCTATGAACCACAAGATGTAGTTACACCATATAACAGATCAGCCTTTCTTCCACCCCATCTGTTCCATTTTACCCCCCGACAAAAATCTATTAAAACAAAACCTTCGCTCGTCTTGGTGAACGGCACGGGCAGACAGACGCAAAGGATGTTCATTTCCCAACGTACGTTATTAAGTCAGAAGAAAAATACGGCAAGCATATTCCACCGGCAGGGAGAACGTGTGAGGGAGACGGGGCTGGATTCATCAGATCAGAAAGCAGTTTTTTTAACGTGGGGAATCAGGACGACGTACAGCAAGCTTAAGGCGATATTCACATTAAATTGGGACTGTCTGCTACGATCAAGTCAGCGCGTAGGCCTATTCCCATTAAACTGTCCGGACATTGCTCTGCAGAACCTTACTGGCGACTTTAATACGCAGCTATTCCTATACTATATAATATGGGGTATACATGCGGCAGATCTTAGGAAGGTGACAACAGAATATCCACTAACCACTTAGCCTAGATAGCAAATACCGTTGCTTCAAATCATTTAGACTTAAAGTATTTGTAAAGCCCATCACTAAAATTTCATATGTGGATTACCATATCATTGCAATTTTCACTACTTTTATATTTGTGCTCAAAGAGATAATAGATGGTGATCCTGCCATGTAGGACTTCAGGTACTTCCTTTCACAGGGTGACAACGCTTTGTTCCTGTCTCCTGGTTGTGCTTCTGTGTTGTCACATGGGTTTCCAATGGAGACTACAAGTGGCTGTGCCAACACACATTACACAGGTGTGGTCCACTGTGAGCAATGCAAAAAGCCATCGCTGAAACGCATGTAGACAGAAAGTGGCTACAAAGAGGCTGCATGAGATCAGCAGCACTGAGATGCAACTAAGAAATAAACAAAGGTGACAATAACAGCTTTATTTTTATTTTTTAAATTGTAACTGTTTATGATGCGCAGTGCTTCAGCAAAATAAATCTAATTCAATTCAGTAATTCAGTTAGGCTTTACATGTACTTTAAAACAGAACTGCATTGTTTGCTTTGTCTAGTTAGTTTGTTAAAGCACTGTGTATCATCAAGAATCATCATATTATTAAAAAAATTAAATACTGATTTTTACTCTTTGCTGCTGCTGCTGCTGATCTCCTGCCCTCTCCTTGGGAATACTTCCTGTCTATATGCACTCCAGCAATGGCTGCATGGCATTTCTCAGGGCGGGTTTACATGTACGTAAGGAGCCTCACAGTCAGATTCTGCCTTTTAATTCAGGAGATTTTTTTTAACATTGCAATGCACGCAGAAAATAAAGAATCTGCGTAGATCATTAAGAACGAGTTGGGTTTGTGAAGACAGAAATTAGTAAAACAGCCTCATTTTCACAGGTTTGTATTCGCAAAGATTCTGAATGATATTGTGCAGCCCTGCATGAGTGCGCACGCCATTAATGCAAATAATATCTAGGGTATCCAATGTGCTTATTACAATATGGAGGTTATCCGAGGAACATTACATAAGGACACAGGACAAAAGATTTACAGCATGTGCCATGCGATAACAAAAAATGGCCAAATCCTACTCAGTTCAACAGCTGGGTTACTTAAGAGTACCTCCTGGGAGGTGATAACAAGCACTTTGACTTTGACATGGCCGGTTCTTCCTCTATCACAGTGAGAAGAGAGAAGAGGGGTGTTAAATATGTCAATCCATGGGATGACTTGCACAAAAAACAGGAGTGAAGCTCATCGCTACAATCCCATCCGTCATTCTCAGGGAGTCCTCCACCTGTCTACAGCTACAGTTTTAATGAAAAGAGCAATAGACAAAGTGAAGTAACCCATAATCCCCAACCAGGATCTGAGGACTCACCAAACTGAAATCCAATTGGTTGCTTGGGTTAAGTCTTAAGTAAATCTGTAAGTCATGACTTCCCTTCACATTTTCTTAAAGGAAACTAGTGTGGATTATTTTATTTTTTTCTGAGGAAGGAGACAAAACTACTTTTCATCACGTTACACAAAGAAGTAACTATGAACCGCAGCAGCTTCAAGTTTTAGTTGGCGAACTAGATTTTGAAATCGTGCAAATGTCAAGCTTCATTCCAGGTCAACCCGCTAGGAATACAGAAATTAATGCTAAATATTTCAAAGGAATGATGTGCTTCTGTTTTGCCTTCGGTTTGCAGCTGGAGGACCTTGATAAATTATCAACAATGAGGGGGAAAAAAAAAATGAAAGTCCTTTGAGGACACAGCCAAAAAGCAGAGCCCTGCAGCAACCAGACAGAACGCACCTCTTAAGGAGCGCAGCCTTAGCAGATGCTTGTTGGAGCCTTGCATCAGTACAAGGAGCTCAAGCAAGACTCGCCTGTGCAAACAAGACATATGCATTTATTTGCTAACAGTGCATGGGGTGGGGTGCGCCATAACCGACAGTTTCAGATAGCAACTGATCAAATTATTCCCACTGGGGTACTAAAAGTTGACTTGTGAAGGGTTACTATGTGTAACTGCAATCCTCGTTCAAATATAGTGCTTACTTCATAATATTAAGGACCAAAGAACCTGTGCATAGTACTTTCCTCATTCATTCTAAAAAAAGTTCTGGACCAGTTATCTGTTCCTGTCATCTGTCATTTTAAACCACTGAAGAGCCCACTATAACCCTAGTTTAACCAGCAATGTCTAGGGTACCTGCATATTATTTCCAATGATGCTTTGCTACTCACAGGCTAGTTCAAAGTGTTTGAAGATAGTGGATAAGAAGATATCTTATCAATGTCAACTCACTATGAACCAGTGGCGCCCAATGTGTGAATGTCACAGCACCTGGTGAACATACAGGGGTCTATTTATCAATGTTTCCACCCAAGGCTCACACTTTTTTCTCACTGAATATTAGGTTGCAAATGTGTGACTCTTGGGTTAAGGTGGTGTGAATCTTGGATGAAAACAATGATAAACCCTATAGGCTACAGTGACACATCACAAATTTGGAAAAATTGTCAATTTCTGGAAAATTCAGAAAGTAATTTTTTTCTTACCTTAAAAATAGCCAAAAAATTGAAAATATGTGTTACAAATAATGAAAAAAAAATACTTTGGCCATAAAGCACAACTGAGCTTTATAAACATCCCCCAATATCCTCATATATATATTGTCCTACATAAAAAAGTCCTATCTGCAAAAAAAAAAAAAAAACTAAATGGTATGTGTGTTGCTCACAGGAGCCAATAAGACTTCAGGTTTCTAGGAGGGAACAGGAAATGAGAATGGTTGCTACGGGAAAGGTTTCCTTTCAGATACTTTTACATAAGATTCAAAATGGCCCCCACACAGGTCTTAGCTGACTATTAAAATGCTCAGAAAATGCTTTGTAAATTTTCAAGCAGCTGTGGAGCAGTCATATTTGGCATTATCTTTCTTTTCAAACAAAGAAAAGGAAGTGTGGTAGCATGAAAATAAAAGAAATTTAAATCTTCACAACGGTCACAACCTATTCACTATTTATGTCCATTGCTTCATGAACTTGTATTTTTCTCCTGTACTTCCTTGTCCATGACACAAAAATGCCTGGTAGCCATGGCAAGTAAACATTTACTGATGTGCCACTAATATACCTGGACGACTGACATTTTTTAAGTAGGTTGGCATTTTTAGTGTACATGGGAATTCAGTTTTTTTTTAGGGTAGTCCGAGACCAGACTGGAGTCAGTGTACTCCGCAATTTGCCATTCAAACACTGCATCCACATCTGTCAATAATGCTTCATAAACTAATTAAATGCATATACCTGTGTATACAGAACGCATGCTGAGCTGAGAAATGGAGTCACCCAAGAATTCATAATGCCATTTACCTCCTTGTGTGTTAACAGGCTAAACACTTATAAATTTGGTTCAAGTCCTGAGGTAGGTAGTCTAGTCTGGGTAGATTGCCAGGAAGTTAGTTACTGCAGATACAGTCATGATAACTGAAGTATGGACCTTAGGACTGTGTTGACCACTGCCACCCATTACATTTATGTAATGGCAGCACATTCTACATTGTTTTATGAACAGACTAGATCAGCCTTGCTCTAAGGCTGGTGGCACCTTGGTGTGCCTTCTGGCTTCCTCAGGGGTGCCTCAAAATGTTGTGTTAGTGGGACTGTGATGTAAAGGGGTAATGAAGACTGAGGTGAAGGGGCCCTGAGATATAAAGGGGGAATTCTGATATATAAGGGGGACTGACTGTGATATAAAAGAGGGGCTTCTGACACAAAAGGGACGCTCCTGATGTGAAGTGGAGCTACTGATGCAAAGGGTGACTCTGGTGTAAAGATGAGGGGGGGGATTTAAAATTTGAAGGGGAACTTAAATGTGACCCTTTTGTGTGTTTTTGCATGCAGACCCTTAAAATCTATGACATTTTAGACTGGGGTGCCTAGAAACTTTGCATACTTTTAAAAGGTATGCAAAAAATGTTAAGAAAAGCTGGACTAGCAACAGACCATTGATTTTAGACCTGCCTTTAGCTTACATCTAAAGTCTCTGTGCCAATCAAACACACATGGTACTGGCATTTCTCAGAGCAGGTTCCCAATGGTGACAACAGTGGACCATGTCTGTGTAATTTGTGTTGAAATGGCTCATCAGGGGCCCATGTAAAGGCAGGAGCACAAAGCGTTGTCACTTTATAACAGGAAGTTCCTGAACAAGGACCACCATAGCAGGATCATTAGGCATTATTTTTTTGGATGAAAGCTTCCGATGTAAAGTTATAACAAATAACATTATGTTGTTAAAGCTTATATGAGTTTTTAGTGATTGGGTTTCTATATACTTTAAGATAGGAAATGGGAGAGCCTGTAGGAAAGACGGACACTTGGGGAAATATATGCAGATGCTAATGCTATGCAGATAGGGACCCCGATGGTAAATGCCCCCAATACCCCAGGGCTGGAGAAATAATAACTGCTGATGAATAAAATAAAAACTTCCAATGCAGACATGCAGACTAGAAGCAAATGGCAAAGGTCCCTGACTTTTAAGAATAGCGGCTATAAACTACAACAGTCCATGGAAATAACTCCGACTGTGCAGAGAAGAAAAAAAAAACTTTGTCTACAAATAATCCATGGGTATCCTCAGAACCCACGTCAAATGGGACCCGGCCACGGGCTTTCCCAGCCGGCACAAGTTCTGCGCTCACCTCCTAGACTCTCTGCAAACTTCTCGGGAAACCTGATCCGAACAAAACGTCACACAGTTTTTCAATCCAGCAGTTTATTTGGCAGGAGAGCGACGGCCTGGCATTATCCTCTGTTTTCACAGCACAGAAAGAAAAAAAAATCTACTATTTCTGGGCACCAGCTCAAAAACAGGTAGGAAGCAAATGCTTAGAAATGAGGATAGAGTAGGAAAAAAAACAGCCAAGAAGAGACTTTTTTTTTTCCATGACCAAGGATGCCAAATGTAAACATGATTTATTTAGTGACCTATAATACACTGTGAACAAAACGAAGCTGCAATTAGATTTTTTTTTTTTAAAAGCCCAGGGAAGGAAAACAAAACAGTCAATTTATCCCAGGACACTTGTGTGAGTTTTAATAGCTTTGGAGTGCTTTGTAACCCAAAATATACTCACACCCAAATAAAGCAACACTAATCTGTTCTTAATTAATCTGTGGCAAAACAAAAAAGATGAAGGGTCTGCCTAATAAAAACAATATTTATGCGGCCGCGAGCGTGAATTTGCCACACGCACGCATATGGATCTTGCTAGCACATGGGTGTGAATGGGAGCCTGCCACGAGAATAAATCCAGTGGTGATAGATGATGGAGACTGCGAAAGAAAAAGAAAAAAACTATTGTGAAATCTCTTTGAGAACTTTTTCTGAATCACAACTGTATCTTTTGCCTGGGAGCAATGAGGATTTAACTACGGATGTGTAAAGTGCCCTTTAGTGGCTATTTGTATTTCAGACAGTGCAGTGGACTTCTCTGATGAACAGCAGTGATAGAATAAACCAGAGACTAGGCCAAAGAAGGCTTTATGTATCAATACGTTCTTACTGAGGGGTTATGTCACCCTAGTGATCCAGTTGCTTGCAGCAAAGTGCCAGCAACAGGTTTGCTGACGAGGCTGCCTACTTGCTCCTACAGCATCAGCGAGGATGCCGCAGGAACATTGCTGGTGGATTGCCACCAGAGACAGGACGTCTACTGTTAGAAAACTAAAAAATATCTATGTTTAAATCCAAACAGATAGATAGAGGCTAAAGTGCAAACACTGTGCTTAAGGAAGAAGGAAGCATATTGTGCAGATGTACTGAACAATAATGGCTATTCCCCAAAAAGCCATTTTAAGGGCCCTTTTATACTCTGAGCTAAAACTATTGGTGCATTTCATAATGAAGTTTAGTCTTGGGTTGCGCGTCTTCATCCAGTGTTGTATCATGTGTTATTGTCCATCTCTATGGAAGATCTCTGTCTGGGAACCTCAAATAACTTCTGCAAGTGGGATTTTGTAAAGACCCATCGTAACAGAAATGGATCAGTAAAACCAGATCTACTAGAAACAACAAAAAAGAACTGATCTAATGGATATCTGATGAGTTACTATTGGGATAACTGTTTGTTTGGTTTTGTTGGGTTTAGTTTTCTACTTTATCTTAGATTCAAGGGTCTGAAGTGTAAAAAGCCACAACTGGCAACAAATCAGTCAGTTGCTAAAGCCTACCAGGAATCATTGCAGCTGTGTTAGGCTAAGTTCCAACAAAAGCTGGATGCACAACTCTATCTAGCACCTCCAGTACTCTGGGAAATGTTCTACCTGGCTTTTTAAACGCAATGGAATCAATGGATGGGACCAGCAGCTAAGTGAAATTAACCAGCAGGCTGGCGCGATGCACTATAGCGATGACTGACTAAAAAGCAAGCAAACTGCATCCTCTGCAAGCATTTCAAGGGTTCTCCAGGGATCAAGCAGGTTAGAAGAACTTACCCAGTCACTACTACTCCCTGGCACCAGGGCCATCTGCTCCATTACGCTAGACAGAAGCACTCACGCAACCAGAGAGCTTCCGTTTAGGGGAGTAACTGACTCGTAAGACTCTGGTAGACATTAACATGCATACAAGTCTGAACACGTACACAGATTACATCACTCTTTCTTTTCTGATCTGCAAGTTTATAAGAGTCAGGGACTAAAAGTCCCAAAGCCACAGACAACCAGTAATTTCAGTAAGCGGTCATCAGTGGCAGACCCTGCATTTCTCTCTATACTGGTTTCCATTAAACACTTCCCTGTCCAACATGAGTACACATAATATAACACTATCCCCACTACAGATATGATTGCTGACAAACTCCCTTACATTCCATTGCATGCGTGATTTGAAAATTCCCAGAAGAAACGAGGCTCTTATAAGGGAAGGGGGGGCAACTTGATATCAATGCCCATGATTTATAAATTGGATGCCCAACAAGCTCATAAAGGTGCTATGGTAAGGTGTCCACCAACGTTTGCCTATATAGTGTCTCTCACCTAGGCCGACAGGGCACACTGAGACTTGCTGTCCCACCACAGCTGCGCAGCTTCAAGTTGTCCAAGTCACTGCTGTAATATATTTATATTTTACAGGAGTGGATATAAATGTGATTCCTTTTATATTAGATCCTATATATCCTCAGGCTATAAAGACCCAGGCTCAGAGGAGGAGCCCAGCTCCTCAGAACACAAAGGCTTCCATGTCCCTTTGTACCGATAATGGAAGATAAGCTTAATAAAAGCATCTGCCTGACGACGTGTCTTAAACCTCAGGATGGAGAAAAACCGGCAATTAAATGTGTGTAAATGCAGATGTTTGAGAAAAAGAGCAACTTTTCCGAGCGTTTTATCTCTCTCGCGCGTGTGTGAAGCAAGCCGACAATATGCACATTTATCAAACGGGCTTCTTCTGCCTTTTTAGTCTTCAACAATGATGAGTTTCGTTTTGTGATCTTTAGCCATATTTACAGATATTCAAAGGCAAATCCTATCTTGTTAGATTGTTATAAATGGGACCCCAGGGAACGCGGCGCAGCTCCAGCAGATGTGAGACTCTTGGAGAGGCGCACCGCCATTCTTAACGCTCAAATTAGAAAAAAGAAAAAAAAAAACAGTAAAAACTGCTAATATCACACTCTTCCCTTTTCTGCTGCCAAATCATTATAGGAGCAGTGCTGGTCTCTCCCAAATGACCAATTAGCCATTGCCGGACAGGTTCACAAGCAGGACTGCGAAGACCATGCGTGCTCTATGAGCCTGCAAGTCTACAAACATTGCGCATACACACGCAAGCAGATGAGAAATAGTGACAGGTGTGAATGTAAAAGTTAAAAGAATTTCAGAGCTAGAAATAGGAGAGGAGGGAGAGGAATCAAGGAAGGAAGAATGAAGGTGGGAAGGAAACGAGGGAGGGAGGGAGGAAGCCAGGAGAAAAGAAAGATGGAAGGGAGAAAGGAAGAAAGGAAGGATTAGAGGTAGAAAGGGAGGGAGAGAGGAAGGAAGGAAGGAAGGAAGGAAGGAAGGAAGGAAGGAAGGAAGGAAGGAAGGAAAAGAGGAAAGGGAGAAAAGAAAAATGGAAAGGAGAAAGCAGCGATGGAAGGGAAAGAGGTAGGAAGAAAGTTGAGAGGAAAGGGAGAAAGGAAGGAGGGAAGGAAGGAAAAAGGGAAGAAGAAAGGAGGAAGGAAGGAAGGAAAAGATGAATGAGAATTATGCTGTAGATATACAAAAGGCAGATAGATAGAGGAAGGAAGAGAGGGAGGAAGGAAGGCAGGAGGAAAGGGAGAAAAGAAAAATGGAAAGGAGAAAGGAAGGAAGGAAGGTTGGAAGGAAGGTTGGAAAGAAGGAAGGAAGGAAGGGAGGAAAAGAGGTAGGAAGGAAGGCGTTAAGAAAGGGAGCAAAGAAAAATGGAAAGGAGAAAGGAAGGAAAAGATAGCGATAGATAGATAGATAGATAGATAGATAGATAGATAGATAGATAGATAGATAGATAGATAGATACTAAAGCAGTAACGTGCTCACATAAGCTGTGTTCATTTCAATCATCCAATCACACGCAAACACAAATCCTGTTCCTTACATGTTTCTCGTACACAACTGGGTATCCCAAGTGAGCACAGCTTTTATCATATTCCCTGACCCAAGTGAGCATTCTTTACTCTTTTAGTAAATCAATCCCGAACAGTTTATCCCCACCGCTCCAGGAATCCTCTGACTTGTAGTGCCATTGTAACCACCACTAATGTTCGCCGCCACTGAGTACATCTGCAGGCAATCCTAATTATTACAAGGTAGGGCTTTTTTCTCTGCTCCGGGCTTCACAGCCTGATTTATAACCATAAAAATTGTTATCAGCAACACACAAATTGATCAAAGCAGACAGATCCCACAGGCCCCGCTAATCCCTCTCTAAAACCTTTCATTACTGACCCAATCGATGTGCTGAAAATACATAAACACGCCGGGAATTCAGAGACATCCAGGAACCTGCACATTCCAGAACAGATGAATAATAGTTTACAGCTCAAAAAAAAAAAACACTAATAGAAGCAGAACTAATTATTGTACAGCATGGAGGGTGACAAACGGCGGAGATTCACACCTCACTGAATACACTGTATCTTTTTTTTCCTTTGCGTCAGTCCACCTAAAAGCCTTATTATAGCTTTGGATATATGTCTGTGGATTGTCACTGGTATCTTTCCGAGTCTTCGGTAGATCTCTACACCTAAGGTCCCAGATCACCTGCTACAGCCGATATGACAAGGTCTTATTCTCCCTGCTGCAATTTTCATGTAATCTACATTATGGATTACTCGTGTCATTCATGGGTAATTCCGCCCCCCACCAGGATCCATCTGCAGATGAAAGGTGACCAACCCTTAAAAGGCCAACTCCAGCTTTTTTGAACCCCCCCCCCCCCGGTCAATAAATATAACCTGTTGTATAAAGTTTTATTAATTTCTGAACCAGTTAGCCAAATCCGTCTGGCTGACGCCTGGAGTCCGTGCCAGGACCAAAGGGTAGGCACGGACTCATAGGATCCTATGAGTGATCATAGGATCCTAGTATCATAGGACCTATGGATCATAGGATCTTCTTTTTTCCCCCCATTCTGAGGAGGAGTGGCCACACAATGCTTAAATTATTTGTAGTTCCTGCTCATGTGTCTGACTCTTACATCTATAATTCCCAATAAATAGTATTGTTAATCCCAGAAAAGGTTTTGGCCATACCGCTGGTTTATAAATGGACTCTTTAGTTAGCTAAAGCGCTCTGCATCATAAACAATTGTTTAAATACTTATTTTCACCTTTTTTATATCAGTACTGATGATCCCCTACAGCCCCTTTACAGCTGAATGCTGTCAGCAGGGCCGGATTTACTTTCTCTGTTGCCCCATGGCCAGGTTCCTCAATGCGCCCCCTAGCCATCAACCCCTCCCACCCCCACATGGAGAATGGCAGATCTGCAGGCTGCATACAATGTCGCCGAGATCACTTAGCATCGGGAGATAGTAATTCCATACCCCTGCTGTCCCTCTACTCCCTGCTGCCCCAAGGCCCTTGGTTGGCCTTGTGGGAAATTTGGCCGTGCCTGTCAGCATGCATACACTTGCTCCAGTGATGGCTGCATGGCATTTCCTTATAGTCCATGCCTGCATAATGTGCATTGAAACAACCATTTTTAGTCTCCATCGGAAGCCCGTGTGACAGTGACAACAAAGAAGCACAGGCATAAGACAGCAAAAGAACGTTGTCACCCTATAACAAGAAGGGCTTTCGTGGCAAGATCACCAGGTATTATTTTAATCAAAGCCTCAGGTTAAAAAATATTGGAAAGGACTTTTGAAATGGCACATTAGAGTTTATGAGATTTTAGTGATTGGGTTTACATTTACTGTAAGTGACAGTTTTGGCACTTGTTCCACAGCCTTCACCATGCGTACTAAAGGGGAAAATTATATTTCCCAAATAAAGTCCTTCCTTGCTGCCAGTTCTTTTACAGCACAGATACACAAAAACAGGACAACGCACTCAGGAACACTGACTGAAGCTTTTGTGAACGGCCTATCTGGATTCATTTACGGTCATTTTGTTTTCCCCAGAAGCATGTGTGATTTTTCCCATGATCATCCCCTATGCTAAAATCATGACGGACACTGTAAACAATTATTAATTCATGCGCTTTCTATTTATTCAACAGCAATTTGCATCTCTACGCCAACCGTGTGTTTGAAGTTGATATGGATTTTGCTCGGGAGATGTCATGGGCCCTTGAAAGGGTAATACGTTTTCAGATGGTTTGATGAATAATCTGAATTTAGTATTTAGTAAATCTAATTTGTTTTCGGTGTAATTTGGTGTAAATCTATAATTTATGCAAGGTGTTTTGTCAGAGTTATTTAGCACAGCCGTAAAGGCCGAGCACCGCGCCACCCAAAAAAAAATGGAGGTTCCTGTTTTGACTGGAGTTGGTCCATTGCAGATCCATCCCTTTATCAATCGCAAGGAAGAGGAGATACAACTAGGGTAATATGGCTAGTTCTTAAGATTGAGACTGTAAGGCGCGCGGTCAGCTTAAAGTGGGTCCTTAACCCAATCGCTACAATCTGATATAACGCTTTACATGTTTATATCATTTCAAATGTTGTTTTAATTTTCTTAAATGTGCAGTTTTCATTCAAGGAATACCCAGGGGCGTCCCAAGGCCGGGTGTCACCCGGAGCGGTTACCGAGTGACACCCCGTCGTGACGTCACCACGCACGTGCTCAATGACGTCATCACGCATGCGTGGCGATCCTACTGATACCTTCCTGGCGGCCATCTTGGTGATGGACACCGGCAGAGAGAGGAGGGGACAGTCACCCGGCGGGATAAGGTATGCCGCCTGGTCCCTTCTTCTCTCCCAAAACTGTTGGGCTCTCGGTCCATGGATGCTCGACTTTTTAGAGGGGGTGACACCAAAATGACTTTCAGTCTTTTTGGTGTCACCCCTCCAATGGTGTCACCCAGGTGTGGGCTGCACCCCCCTTGTGACGCCACTGGGAATACCTGCTGTTCCTGCCATTAAGGCCCTTCTTCAGGCTTTACCTATTATGGGGATACCTATCTCCCAACTGTGCTCCCATGTTGTCATCCTGTCCCTTGTACCCCTGGTGGAGACGGCACGTGCCTATCACATTGAAGAAGCATGGTCCACTGTTGTCACCAACATTAAATCCTCCCTGAAAAATTACATTCAGCCATCACTGGTGTACATGTAGATAGGAAGTGTCACCCCTAGTGGAGACTACATGTGCTGATCATATTAAATAGACATGGTTCACTGTAGTCGCCACCAGGAAACCCACCCTGAGGAATGACATGCAGCCATGGCCGGAGATCATGCAGGCAGGAAGTGCCATACTTGGTGGAGACTAAACAAGCTGACCACATTGATCAGACATGGTCCATTGTTGTCAACACCAGGAAACCCACCTTGAGAGATGATATGCAGCCATCTCTGGAGTGCATGTAGGCAGAAAGTGTCACCCCTGTTGGAGATTACACATGCTGAACACATTAAACAGGCATGGTCCACTGTTGTCACCAACCAGGAATCCCATGACTTGCAGCCATTGCTGGAGTCCATGTAGACAATAGATGTAAACCACTCGCTAAATTCTCCCACAAGCTTTAGCATGTTAATGTAATTTAACTTTAAAATTAACTTTTTAACCTTCTAAAATTTGCAACTTTCATAAAAATAACACCTGGCAAACCTGGCATAAAGGCACTTGTTTAGGCGCCTTCTGTTATAGGGGGGCAACACTCTGTCCCTGTCTCCCAATAGTGTTCACGTGTCACACTGGCATCCGACAGAGACTACAAGTGGCAGTTTCAATACACATTACACATTACACAGGCAAACCCAACCTGAGAAATGCCATGCAGCCATTGTAGGAGTTCATGTCAACAGGAAGTGGCTGCAAAGAATCAGCAGAGATGCAACAATGGACCAAAAAGAAAAAGGTGAAAACAATTATTATATAACAATAACACATGGCAATTGATTATGATACACAGTGCATGTTAGAGTTTACATTTGCTCTTTCGGGTCATTACAAGGCGCCGGCTCTGAAACTGTTAAAGGGTAAGCGTCTGCTGGGTTAAAAAAAAACGAGACAGGAGTGAGCAAACCGGCCTAACCGCTTGCAGGACCGATCAGCAACAAAAGAGGCCTGAAGTTGTTTGGCAGATCTTAGTCCTTGAACCTACAACACTCGGCTCTATAAACTTGCAGCCTGGAATGACTCTGTGCTCCTTCAAAAGATACCATGGCGGCGCGCCAAGTCTGGCTGCCACCCGTGAAACTAAGAAAAAAAAAAAAGAAAGAGAGAAAGAGAGGGTTTAATAAAACTTCCTGCTTCAGAAAGTTTGCTTTTTCTTTTACGAGTTGGAAACAGCCCACCCTAGAATGTCAGTGAGACCCTGCCACATGAACCAGACTTTGCCGTCTGCTTAGCAGCCCATGTAAATGTATTAAACATCCAATAAAGGCCCTAAAAACAACCCCCAGGTTAAGCCTGCCCCATAGACGTTAGACCCTTTTCCCTGTGTCTCCTGAATGGGCCTTGCCACAATGGCTCATGTTGCCCATGGCAACCAGTCACCGTCCTGACGTTGAGATACATAAAAATATCAGCTAGGCCGCAGCCTTAATGTGAGTTTAGAAACCCGCGTTTACGTGGAACTACAACTTATTATCCTTTACAGCCAATAAAAGTGACATATTAGCCTCAATTGGATTGTGGTTGCCATGGTGCTGCATATGTGATCAGCTATGACACCCAGCCATTTGAGGGCTTGAAAGTTTGGTTGAGAGCTGAAATGAGCACACTGGCAACCTTGACCATTGGCATGCCTTGAAAGTAACTGTTGAGTGAGACCATTAAATTGGTGGGTCTGGTTCCGTTTTAAGCTGGTAAAACTTGTCATATGCCTATATTTCAAAGGGGCTTATATATGCAAATGTGTGTTAAGAAGTAAAGGCTTTGTTCTCCAGGACAACCAATCAGCTTCCACATTTCATTTCCGCAGAGCAGATCTGAATATGAAACAAGGGTTCTGATTGGTTGCTATGGGCATAGTTATTGATCAAGCTTTAAGTAGGGCCTAGGATCTGCATCAATGTGCAAAAGTAATGTGGTATTACAGTCACCAAGACAAAAGGCAAAAATGTAGTGGATGGTCATTACTCATAGCAACCAACTAGATACCCTTTTCCATATCACCAAACAGCGCTTATAAACAAGCAATGTGAACTTTCTTCCTTCAGGCATTTCTATACATAAGGCCACCGCATGAGTGTTCGATGACAGGATTTGTAGCTGTCAGTAAATCTGAAACACATCTGGAAACTACAATCACCTCATATAATGTGCCTTCCCTGCTCCAAAATTGAAGCGTGTGCAATATATGGAATAATGAATCTGTTATTGTAAAATAATAAGTCATTACAAAATTCCGCAGGCTGTGTAAACGTTCTCAGCAGTTTAGCGAATTAAACAGAATGAGGGATAGAGATAGATAGATAGATAGATAGATAGATAGATAGATAGATAGATAGATAGATAGATAGATAGATAGATAGATAGATAGATACATGAGATGGGTGACTAGTATTGTATTAGTTATGTAACATGCTGTGTTTATTATGTTGTTAGTAAATAATCATCTAATGGTAAGCAATATTTGGGCTCTCTAGAAGTGCGGAAGAAATCGCCATTCTGTCTCTCAGACGTGGAAATGGCTCAGTAATTAACTTGGGCATTTTAGTTTTTGTTGGGGAGAGGAGGTGTGTTTCTTATTCAAAAAAATCCATCTGTAAAGAAAACATTTAATATCTGAGCCCAGCGCCCCAATCCGGCGCTCGGTGTATCTGCGGGTTCACGTTGAAATGGATATTTGTAATATTTTCTTTTCGTTATACTTCTCAGGGACCTTAATGCGCAGCGCTGCCTGAGCTGGGAGACAGAGGAGGGGGATCACAAAGGAGCAGGCTGCCCTAAGATGGGAGCTGATTTGCAATGATCCCAGTGTTTATGGAATGAGAACAGACAAGGGGGCTGAGGAGGAGGAGGGGGGCTGTCAAAGTGAAACAAAAAGACAAGGGTGGTAAGGGGGGGTGAGCATGTACAACGGGGCAGACACACTGACCAAGGTCAGGCCTGTGCTGCAGACCCCAAAGCAGCTGTGCAATTATCCCCAAATTATGCACAGACTCGAAATTCCAGGAATCCTGCATGGCGGCTCAGTGCAAGAGCGAGATGCAGCAGGAAGGTGTAACGATTTTAATTGCTGCTTGAGTTTCGAATGTCTAGATTACACGGTCTCGGGCGCAGACAAGAGATGATGCTGCAATCTATCAACGCTAAGTCAAAGAGGAAAGGGGGTGAAGTGACAGCGACCAGGCTGAAATGGAGAGAATAGGCCACTACTTCGAAGAGAAAAACGATGAGATGAATTGTGTTGGGCCAATACAATAAACACTCTGAACGCATTAGGACAATACACTCAGATTACCATTAAAGAGTTTGGGCTCACTTAGGAATCTGAATACTCAAATTATCATAAATGTGGCAAGCTTATCTATCAAAGATATATATATATTTCTTATAAACTTAAAGGATGCAACATGAAACATGTATATTCCGGGTATGACATGAAATGAAACATAGTCAGATCACAATGTGATAACACACGTCTCCTGAGTGTGCATAACAGCATCTCATAACAGAGCCCTGTACTTAATTACTTAATAGGACTATAAACCGCTACAAAGCTCATTGGATACTGTTATACCTATTCAGGAGCTGGGAGCCAGCTTGTGTTATCATGCCGCTGAGATGCTAGCAAGTGTCTGACTTCAAGGCCACAGACAAGAGTGTGCATGTATAAAACCTGTAGACTTAAATGATTGATGAAGTCAAAATGTTTATATTTTAATAGGGGGGATCCTAAGCCGGGAGGTCTGGCTGCTTTACAGGGGACCACTGGGGAGAAACTCCGAACAGGTATAGTGCATTAATTACCATCAACACAATATATGCAACAACAAAATGTGAATTTGTTGGTTTTACATCATCGAGAATTCATAGAGGGGGCGTGACATTATCATTTGACTTTGTAATGATTGAAGGCGTCAAACAGAACTGCAAGGTTTGCTGGGGAGATCTTGCCTTAGGAGTCACATGATTCATTTTTATAAAAGACCACAGAAAAGTGATATACCGGTGTGGTGTAGAAGTGGTCATTCATCTGATTTTTATACAACCTCTTGCAGCCACACCCATCACTCTTCCTATAGAGCTTATGGGGGGCGCTAACATTGCATGTAGTGGGTCTCTTTCTCGGCCATGGTAGTTTGTTGAGTAATCCACCTTTAAACCAATACTGATAGGAGAAGCTTACTTGATGTCAGCCTTAAAGTTGATCTATACCCTAACTGCATAACATTGAGATTTTTTTTCCCAATAAAACACTGATTTCACTTTTTTTTTTCATCCTTTTATCTAAGTGCTGCCAATCTCCTCCAGCTTTTTGTTTAGCAACTTCCTGTCTATATGATTGCTCTGGACTGATAAACAATAATTGACCATGTCTGTCCAATGTGTGGTAGCACGCATGCTAGTAATCTCCACCAGGAGTACATGAGATAGGGTGACCACACAGGACATAAAGCAGAAAATATTATTATTATTATTATTATTATTATAGAGGATGTATATAGCGCCAACAGTTTGCGTAGCGCTTTACAATATAAGGAAGACATTACAATCACAATACAATTCAAGACAAGATGGTAAGGAGGGCCCTGCCTGTGAGGGCTTGCAATGTAAAAGGGAGGGGCAAGTGATACATGAGGAGGTAGCTGTAGTGTGGCAGTACCACCAGGTATTCTTTTAATGAAAGCTATAGACTTAAAAAGGTTGAAATCAACTTCTGCAACAGCATTAACATGTGAAAGCTTCTATGAGACTTTAGTAAATGGGTTTACTTCTTCTTTAAAGTTACCGCAAGGCAACCTTCAGCTAAAATTGCAGGTTTCACGAGAACTAAAAGCACGGCAATACCGCGGTGAGAACTTCTTCCCAGCCCTGTCTACCGGCCAGTAAAATATGCTAATGTATTCATGTACCAATTATGTTATGCAAAACGGAGATATATACGGCGACAGAAGTCACGAGCGACATTTTAATCAGTTACCAAAAAAAAAAGTGGACCGATTTTTTTTGAGGGGGAGAGGGGGTGGGAAAAAGCTTCAACAGCTGCCATTTAAAGAAGTTTTAAATAAGTGACCCTTTGCTTCTTTTGCAACGCTCATAATGCATTGCAAGTAGAAGACTCTGACGGGTACGAAAAGGGTTAAAAGCCCAACTTTAAGGGCAAGGTGAGAGATGGAGAGGAAATAAAGAGGATTTGCGCGTTTATTTTTCTTCCTATCCCGTTAAGGGGTTAACGAGTCGTTCCCAGCGCTTGTCTAGAGCTCACTAACAATGAAAACATTGGCTTGTGAAAGGGTGATCTCTGCCAGAAAAGCACGGAGCAAGTGAAAATTCCACTGTGTTTTCATTACATCGCTGGGATTTCCGGACTCGGAATCCCCCCCTAACCCAGGGATCCGCCCATTATTGTAGCTTCTACCCTGTACAGTTGTGGGGTCAATTATTTTAAGTAAAAATAAATAAATAAACTGAGAAGCATGCCTATAAAAAATAATAGACACATAATTGTTGATTTACTAAAGGGAACTAAGATCTTCACTTTGCTAAGGGAATTTTCCCTTAGCTTAGGGAATGAAGTAAAGCTCTGCTGACTCCCATCATCCAATCACGTGCAAGCAAAAATTATGTTTTTTTTCCTTGCATATTCCGTGTAAAGTAAATTTTCACCACATTCACTAAGCTAGGAGAAAATTCCCTTGCAAGGTGAACAGCCTATTTGCCTTCGATAAATCAAACCCATAATGTTTATTCTATTATTCTTCAGCTCTTAAACAGCAGAAACTTTCATTTAATAAAAGGAGTATGATTAAAATAAAATGGTGGTCATTAATAAAGGTAATTAACACTCTTACATTACCTTGCAATGAGAAACCGGTTTATGTATGAAAACCCAGTATCCAATGCCATTAAAAACTTACTACCAAACTCAATAAGAAAAAATTAAAAACGCAGTGTAAAAACGGTCTTAACGGGCCGCCAACTCTAAATCGGGCAGCTCATTGGCTGCCGGCTCTGATCAATCGAAAATTGTCCAGCCAGCTCCTTCGATCAGCTGATCAAGGAATGCCGGCTGAAAGGGAGCCGACAGCCCCACACAATGTGCGAATTTCGGCCAGTACATTAAAAACTGACCAAAATTCGGCTAGTGTATGGGCACCTTAAGCAAACGGTGGCATTCAGCTGCATGATAGCTTTCCCCAACGCGTGCACACTTAATGGTCCATGTGTCTTCTAAATGGCGGAAACACAAACCATGGCCAGGTAGCTTTACATGAAATTAATACCCAAACACTTTTTTTAGACATAGTGTGGAAGGATTAGAACCTTTTTTGGACATTTACATCTGTCATTTACATTAGTTTTCCTCTTATGTCCTGTTATGGCCTTTGGCAGGAAGTAAGGTAGGATTTCTCTACAATGGGGACATGGATGACAACAAAAACACTATTTTTATTAAAGTTGTGAAGGGTTTTCATGCTGTCTGTTTTCACATTGGGGGGATTACCCTTCACTTCTTGTCATTCCAAAAAGTCAAGGGAAATTGACCCAAACTGCAATAATCCTGTCAAAAATGTTAATGCCGAACGCCAGTCAAAAATGACAAGCTAAAAATAAATAGCCCAGTAAAAAATATAATAATAGTATCATATAACCAGCTTTTGCTGAAATATTCAACTTTAGTCCAAAGATATCCTTCGCACTATTTTTTCTGTGCTACTAGATGTCCTCAGACTGATGGCCAGCAACATTCAACTGAGCCAATTCCGCCACTTCCTATAAGCTCAGGCCACACTGCACGCGCCCTAGCCTGTGACTGGACAGTGAATGGCGAAGCAGCTCATCTCATGCCTGTCAGCCTGTCTGCTTATTAAATAGTATAGAAAATACTAAGTGGCTGGTTTTGAGCATCACACTGATGAATTCCATTTTTGGGGGGCTTTAAGTATATTGCTGTTAGCAATTAAGGAAGGGGTTCTTAACCTTTTACAATCACAGACCCCTAGTGGATTGCCCAATATGTCCCCATACCCTATTAGGTACTATGACCTACCACCCCCCCAAAAAAAAAAAAATTTAATAGCTTGATTATGCTTAAAATATGGATAGCTATAAGTTTTATAGGTTTAATAATGCAGTGAATCCTGTTTCAACTGTTTTGACTATTCAAAGATCCAATACTATACCCATCTGGTTCCCATACCCCCAAAGAGTATAGATACCCCTCGTTAACAACCAATTAATTAAGTAGTTCCCTGGGTGTGTTCTGGGACCAAGCTCAGGTAATCCATAAAAAAGCTTCAGTATTTTTTTACTCTGGTCTTTAGAGTTCACAAGTGCTTGGCAAAGACTGGTAGTTTGGAGCAGACTGGGTACACAGTATCACAATCAGAAAGCTTATGCCAGAAATTAGACAAGTTCTTCTCCCTAAGAGGCTAAACATTTGCCTCTGTGTCATTGTTAAGCAAAAAGGAAAATTATGCTTGACAATTTGCCAAAAATTTGTTAAGAACTGGGTAATAATTCTGCAAGAAATGGTCATGTATCATCAAAAGTCATTGTTTTATAAAAATTGTTTCATGTAACAGAACGAGAAGGGGGAGAAACAGGGTCAGCACGGAGCAAGAATTTTGAACATGACATGTTATTACTGATAAAAAAAACACCTGCATATTATCTGCATTATCTACGTCCAGCCCCCCTTCAAAATTATCTTTACCAGCTATGCAAAAAATGTACTTTGTTATTGTGAGAATAGATTTCTCACAACTGTCAAGAATGCCTTGTTTACATTAAGGTCAGGGGTATGTAGGCCCCATGGGTTTTCGGGTTCTACAGTGCAGGTAGTGCAATTAATGTCCTGAGCCGGCTTACATCCATATCATACATCTAGTTCAGATAATCAACAGGAAAAATTAAAGTATCAGTCCATATTAAGTTAGTGTTGAAGTTATTGGTAGGGGATGTAGGAATTAATTAGTTTTATATCTCTTTGGGATTATAACCAAAGGACACCTTGACACAAGCCATACCCTAGGGGGGGAATTTATCAAAACTGGAGCAGATAAAATCTGGAGCCGATGTGCATGGCAACCAATCAGCTTCTACCTTTCATTTTCAAATCTTAACTGAACAAACTGAAGAGAGAAGCTGATTGGTTGACATGCACAGCCGCTCCAGATTTTGTCTGCTCCAGTTTTGATAAATTCCCCCAATGGTGGTTTCAACTGTCTTCCAGCTCTGAGGGAACAAATGTCTGAAACAAAATGTGAAAACTAGTTTAAAATGCCTTTCAACTGGAATTTTTGAAAGGCACGGTGGTGGTTTTGAACGCTTTCCACCACAATATTCCTGCCGAGCTGCCATTTCATATGAAGGAATAACCATACAAAAACTAAGCTTGTCTTCTCTGCCCGGACTGTTCAATACTAACTGACACTATTGTAGATTCTTCGAACGTTTGATCTGATTTGAACTTTTGATTTTTGATTCTGAACTTTTGATTACTAGGGAAATCTTTTTACAGAATGACCTTTTAAACCAACTGAGAGATTGTCCAAAAGTCAAATTAGCACTGTCTAATATTTAAGGGTAGGACTGCCGTAGCCTATTGTAGCCAATGCCGTGTCAGAATTGTAGGTGGGTTTCACAGGGTTATTCTTGATATAATTTTGCAGGCTACAAACACCATATGTATATGCCTATTAACTGCTCAAGTGCAGCTGCTTGGAAGGCTGGGCATCTCAAGGAAGGAACTCAAACACCACTAGAAGATGCTAATAGATAAGAAGTGTGGCAATTTTACTCAATATCAATAAGTATCTACACAAAAGTGATGCAAGTTTCAATAAAATATGGACCTTTAGGAAGTTCTTATGACCTGTAGGTTACCTAAGTTTGTGTGATACCAAGCTGACCATACGCCTGAAGCATTACGGTCGAGATAATTTGTTTTTGGAGCGTACATTCAATTTTTCAATAGTTAATTGGGTCAAATAGACAATCCATTATGACAGTAGTGATGAAAAAAAATCATAGATGGAAAAGTTTTATTGAATGGACAAAATTCTAACATTGAATGTGGTTTTCCTTTGGGAAACTCCATCCATTTCCAAAATTGAATGTTCAACCCAAAAAAAGGAAATTTTAAGTCTCAATGGCATTATAAAATGTTCTTTCGATTTTTCATATGAACCTTCGTGTTTGGCCAGCTTATGTTAGGATGCCACAATGTAATAGACAAAAAATGCCCAAACGGCCTATCATTTCCCCTACTTCCATTTATTTAAATAACACCTAAAGAAGGGGTCTGGGCAGTTACAAACTTAACCTTTGCAGTAGGGCAACCCCCGCACTGCAAGAGTTAATTTTCTAACTGCCTGGAGTTTTTCTTAAGGGGATGGCTAGGGGTGAATAATGTGATCTGGGCAAAGTGGCGCCTAGCTTTCGGTATCCTGCCAATCATCTGTTGCAATTTCTGCCAGTTCCACCCACGAGGAATAATGTGGAGTAGCAGCAGCAACGTGGACAAAGGGGGATGGCTCTGAAATATGACCAATAGCAATCTGTAGAGAGAAATGAGACAGAGGCTGGCCAATAGTGTGAGAGAAGGAGGGCAATCCTCCAGCCTCAGGTTACACGTTGACTGATTTTGTGTTTCATACCAAACAAACGCAAGGTATAAAAGTCAGCAACATTTTTTTTTCTGTTCACTTCTTGTATTATATTAACACTCAGACGAATGAAAAGATTCTATCATGAAATCCCTTTCAAGCCCTTCTCTAATAACAGAGAGCAAAGAGCAATGATGTGCACCGTGCAACAGCAACCAACCGGAATGAATCTTTTACAGATCTAAACTTATGGCCGCCCTGGGGTTACGGCGATTTGCATGTTATCCCTGTCCTTTGCTCTGTCCTTTGCAGAGAAAGGTGTTAACATACCTGAGATTTAATCTGATTTAGAAAAAAAATAAAAGGAACTTCACTGTTGTCCTTGAGCTCTGGACGATAACTATATTACCCGGCTACAAAAATACCAGCATGAGCAGCTGACCGTATAAAACATGACTTATTTTGTGAGCTGTTTCCTGATGACTGTGGATGAACAGTGACCAGTGACAATTTAGCGTTATTTCCTTGTGAGGAACACAGCCCTATGGTGACCCTGGAGGGGTGGAGGACTGTTATCTAATCTGTTCTATGGAACTGAATTGTAAAAAGTGTGACAGTCCGCTGCTGACACACCTTGATTCACTCCCGCATACCTCTCTAAATATACCATAAATGACAGGCTTCCAGCTCTGCAGTGAAAACAAGCCTACCAAGGAAGC
>NW_017306498.1:1604743-1612235 GCF_000935625.1 Nanorana parkeri
ACAAGCTAAACTTTAGGTTGATATAAAAAAAACAATAAACTGGTTTAGCTCAGTATTTAATAATCATTAGATGTACCTAGGGCAGGACTTGAATTCAAGAAAATGTTTGCCCAATCAATATTGCACCAGCTTCCTGTTCAGAGTCAAGTGAAGACCCAACATCAGAGCCTTCAACAAGTTATGACTGGGCATGGGCAGAAGGACCAGGAGAAGCAGATGAGTTACAAAGACACTTCGGGTGGATTAAGTCTGACTTTCCTTGTTTATAATCAGTACTTGAAAGGATACTGTCTTAAACTTGTCAATATCAACCAATCAAGTCTCTTCCTTTTTATTTTCTAATAACAGCTAAAATCTGGTTGGTTTTCAGCAACAGAGATTACTTTAGTAGATGATACCCTGTATGAACTTCTTGGAAACAATATAATTTATAGTTCAAGAAGCTCAGGCCACTCTCAAAATTGAAATTCAACCAGCCGATGTAATAGAATTGTTTCCCTAGATAAGTTTTTCCCATAACTTTGTTTTTTTTTTCTGAAAAATATCACGTTGTCCTGAAAATGAAGGTTTTCTTTTCCAAGAAAGGTTTTTTCTTATTTGTCTTTTAGGCTTGGGCATTCTTTTAAAGGCCCAAGACATTTTTGACTGCTTCTTCTTTCTTTTATAATTGGCCTTTTTTTTTTTCGTGTGTGCCTCCGTGTTGGTGATTTGCCCTTCCTGTAATTACACTTCCCTTTAGTGGCAGTGACATCAGGTGTCACCGCAGGCCTCCTTCTGTGGATGCCCGTGCAAAGCCTAACACATGCCAAGCTTCACAGAATCCTGCTTGACACGCACAGCAGCCTAATGGTAAGCTTCTTTGAACCAAGGAAATGACTCGAATTTTGTCTATTAAAACCCTAAGCAGATATGATGAGTGTCAGAGACCTGCCTTGTTACAGGCAAGTCTAATGCCCATCATGGAAGGCAGCTAGAAAGGGGCCACATTAGAGCTAAAGACAGCTCTGATAATTAGCTGTCATGACTTAAAAAAAAAGGATAATCTTGGCCCTTCCATTCAACAATCAATCGCGTCCACACGCAGCTTTCGCTAATCTCCATTTGTAACAAAATAATTAAAAATGAATCAGATGGTTATTATGTGCCAGTGGCGGTGTTTATCTCCTGTTCCCAGAATAAGCTGCGCATCCCCGCGTCAGTGTCCTAAGACAAGACAATCGGAGGACGGATCATTTCACTGGTCCTACGTCAGTCATCCTGAGATCACAGAGGATTATGACTGCTGCGATTTTCCATCATGGCTACTGAGCGGCGCGGTCATCCACATTTAAAGTCCCCGGGGGTCTGGAAAAGACAATCCTGTAAAAATTGATACTAACTTAAAGCACGAGTGAACACATTAAAGAAAACCTAAACAGCTGAAGCATACACAGGAATTGTTTTACCTGCCAAAATGAATGCACATACTCCTATGAGCTACCTACCCCGGCTGAAAGGCATAAGGAGGATGACCACAACTGTCAATGCTGCCAGTTTTGCAGACTGTGCCACTGCCCACCAACTGCTCCAACAATTCTCTTTGCAGCCCTGCTTTGCTCTCTGATAGATATTCCTGCTATCCTACCTTACTCTTACTCTAGTTCTCCCTACTGTCCTACTCTGCTCTTCAACAGTTCTCTGTGCTGTCCTACTCTACTCTACAACAGTTCTTTCTATAATCCTTCTCTGCTCTCCAACAGTGCTCTCTACTGTTCTATTCTGCTCTCCAACAGTTCTTTCTACTGTCCTACTCTGCTCTCCAAAAGTTCTCTCTACTGTCCTTCTCTGCTCTCCAATAGTTATTTTTACTGTCCCGCTCTGCTCTCCAACACTACTCTCTACTGTCCTACTCTGCTCTCCAATGAGGCCCTCCACTTTTCTACTCTGATCTCCATCAGTTATCTCTACTGTCCTAACCTGCCCTTACACAGTTCTCTCTACTGTCCTCCTCTGCTCTTCAATTGTTCTCCCTACTGTCCTACTCTTCTCTCTAACAGTTCTCTCTTCTGTCCTTATCTGGTCTCCAACAGTTCTCTTTGCTGTCCTACTCTGTTCTCTAACATCAGTTTTTTCTGCTGTACTACTTCACTGTCCAACAATAGCTTTCTATGCTGTCCTTATTTCCTCTCCCTGCAAAGGCAAGTTTTAGCTTTCCATTAAATGCTTCCCATACTTCCTTTCCAGCTACAAAGGCATTTGACGTTTTCACGATATATATTCAATAGAAGAGGCCCTGTGGACAATCCGTTACAGCGCACAATGGGCTCAGTACAGGTATTTTTCATACACCTAAACAACATTCCCAAACCTCAGCTTCCTAAAATATTTATGTTCTGTTATGATGCCCTTTTTTAGTGCAAATATCTCTGGTTCTATTTACTTAAACCGATATGAAGCACACCGCAAATTTGATAACTGACGCTGCATGGAAGGAAAGCAAAGTAATTCAATCAGTGAATAGCATTTATTAGGTGTTTTTTTTGCCTCTGTGCTTGAACAACCTAATAAAGTATTACTTGTGCCCTTGGTCCAGCTGTGCTCATTGTAACTGCAGACACATGGAAGTGCCTGAGCAGACACAATGCAAGCAGTTGTAAGAAGGTGGCTCTGTATATCTCCCATCTCGTTGAGGAAATTCTTGATATTACTTATTGGATAAAATGGATGCATAGGCTTAACAGAATGAGGGAGGCCATACCGCTTTCTAAAAAGTTGTTTTCACGCTTACCCATAAAAAGGGTAAATATCCTTTAAAAAAAACCTATTAAGTGTGCAAAATAAGCTTGCAATCCTTTATTAATTCATCAGTTCCAGCATGCATACACCCACTCGGTTGATTGATATGATGAGGCTGTAAGCTGGTACGACACAGGAAAAACATAGATAGGTGTAGATAAAGAGTATTACCTTATTCAAATTACATTTAAAGCTTTGCGTCATTTTTTATCAGCACCAGGAAGGAGGAAAAGTAATTTATAGCAAGTCCATCAAGGATGATAGCAAAGTCCTATACCATCTCAATCTATACGTGATAACGGAAAGATTTCCTTGTTCAGTAAAAAATAAGTGTATGTCGCTTTAAAGAAATACTTTACAAACTCTCTCTTTCATAGAAAGGAGAAGGATCAACCCCTGCTCATAGGTGTATAAAAAATCTGCATATGCAGTAAGTGCTCAAAATTGGGAGAATCACTTACTTTCATGGGGCCTTATACAACAAGCCCATAAATGTCCTCTAAGAGCAGAACTGGCAAACACTGCTCTAATCAAAAGCCTAAAGCTGGCCACACATATCACAACCTGATTGAATTATCCCCTACAGAATCACCAACATCTATGAAAAACAAGAGCCTATAGTACTGGGTATAATTACAGTGATTTTTTTAGGTAGACCCTTGCATTATGTTGCTATTGGTAGATCTAAAGGAGGTTGTGTAAAGATTGCATGAACGGATTTTAACACGTGTGGCCAATTTACAACTCTTTATGCCAGCAATCCTGTCTGGGCCTTTCCCAAAGGCTGACTTGTGTCTAACAGGATGGATGTTTTCCATAGAGGGTTAAACATGTTCCAGCAAGCCTCCACATTTTCTCATAAAAAAGACACATTTCTCAACCTCATCCAGTGAGTCTAAAACTCCAGATTTTCTCAATGCATCCTCTGCTTCAGACAAATCATGACACGCTCACCTTCCTGACTCTTGAGGCAGCTGTACTAACCTGTAACGGGAATGGACAACCAAGTCAACACCACTACGCTTGAAACGCATAAAAGGAAGAAGTGATTGCTAATAATTATGTATCATGGACACTTCACATTTATTTGGAATTGAAAAGGAAGTATGAAGTGGTTTTAGTAGAGTGATTAAACCTGACTTTACCGGAATATGAAACCACCTACAATTCAAAACCTGCCAGTCACCAAAAATAAGGTTTCAGGAACCTAAGATAGATAAGTCTCATCAGCACTGACCCCTTAAAAGTCAGGGAGTTGCAGTCATTTCTTAGACCTTGTTCACACAGGCTGCTGACTTTTCCATCGGCGGATCAATTTTTTAAAAGCGGCTGAGCGGAGGTTTGTAGGTGTTCGGGAGGCCACCTCCTAAATCCCAAGGGGAGTTTGCATTGAAATACCGCACCGCAGCTACGTTACGAGCGTTTGGCACGTGGTTGTGGTGCGGCCCCTTGGACTTCAATGTGCATGTTTGGTAAGCATCCCCGTTTGACATGCTACATTATATTTTCCACAACGCAAAGTGAAGCATTGTGGTAAATGAACCTGAGCAGCCGTCATGTTTATTTGTAGGTAGGCGGTCAGGGGGTGGTAAAAACGTGGATCAGCCGCCTGTTTTTACCACCCCTTTTGCCGCCTATGTGAACTTACCCTGAGCACCTGGGTTGGCGGAATCTCCTCTTCAAAGCAAATATGCTCAATTCACAAAGCTTTTAACACAAGGATAAGGATCTTAAATTTAAGCCGGGTGACGAAATTTTAAATCTTATTGGACTCATTGGATAAGATAACTGTCACTTTTTGGAAAATACAGATCCTTATATTGGTGTGTTAGCTTTGTGAACTGATCTTAAAGCAGTCAAATACATTATGCAGTAGTTGGTCTATACAAGGAACTGCTTAGGAAAGCAGAAGACCTAGCAGTCATTGATAGAAAACACCTGGCACACTTGTAGGCCTCAGCTATTTACTAAAGTCACCAGCAACTAATCACTATGAGTGATTGTAACAAGGAGTGAGATCCACTTGTAACAAGGATAACATGTAACTGGAGTTACATGGGTGATTTTCTCAATCCTGAGCCCAAGATTACAAGTGGCTTGGGCTTTTGGTGATTTAAATTGCACAAGTACCAGTGACTACTAAGACATGACCACGCAATGTTCCAGCTGTGGACAATTGATCACTGCTACATGCTTAAGAGTGGCTATAGTGTAGCTTACAGCATTTGCTTTATCAATCGTGCACCCCTCCTATTGGGTATTCGCTAGAGGTATAAGTAGCACAAATGAGCAACTAAAAATTCCCCAGTAGCTAGCAATTGCACATGATTGCAGCATGCTGCAGAGAAGGACTCTCTGTGTAGAAGCAGCGGCCTCCATGCAGAGGTCTGACACCCCCCCTACTGAGTAAGATCTAAGAAACCGCAAAATTACTCATCCACTCACTTGTTATATCTGGTCTTGACAATTGCAACTCCCTCCTCATTGGCCTACACAGGCTATCCCCCCTTCAGTCTATCATGAATGCAGCTGCTAGACTCATTCACCTAACCAACCGCTCAGTGTCTGGAACCCCCTCTGCCAATCCCTGCACTGGCTTACAATCGCCCAAAGGATAAAATTCAAAATATTAACAACCACTTACAAAGCCATCCACAACTCTGCCCCCGGCTATATCTCCAACCTCGTCTCAAAGTATCACCCTAAAGGTGGCCATACACTCTACAACCATCGCAAGACTTTAGTCTTGCGATGGTTGTAAAGGGATTAAAAAAACGTACGATCTGCCTATCTTGGACAGGCAGATCGCACTCTCGATCATCGCAAGCCCGCCCTCCTGAGGGGCAGGCTTCCGATGACCGCAATGCTGAACGGGCAGTGTGCGCGTGCGCACACCGGCCCGTTCAGCATTTATCTTCCGAGCACCGTTCTAACCAGCCGAGAATCGTACGATTCCCGGCTGGTTTTCGAACATGCTGGTTCGACAGAAGACGTGCGACCGTACAGTAGAAACGGTCGCACGTCTCCGTTCACACTGCTCGATTATCGTACGAAAACCCGATCGCATACGATTATCGTACGATAATCGTGCAGTGTATGGGCACCTTAACTGTCCACTCCGCTCATCCCAAGACCTCCTGCTTTCCAGCTCCCTCGTCAACTCCTCCCATGCTTGCCTCCAGGACTTCACTAGAGTCTCTCCCATCCTATTGAACTCTCTACCCCAACCTGTCTGTCTATCTCCCACTCTGACTGCCTTTAGGCGATCCGTAATGACTCATCTCTTCAGGGAAGCCTATCCCACCTCAACTTAACCACTGAACTATCACATTCTCAAACAATTCATTCCCACGCAGCTACCTCCTCAGATATCACTGTCCCCTCCCTTTTAGATTGTAAGCCCTCAGGGGCAGGGCCCTCCTTACCGTCTTGTCTTGAATTGTATTGTGATTGTAATGTCTTCCTTTTATTGTAAAGCGCTGCGCAAACTGTTGGCGCTATATAAATCCTGTATAATAATAATAATCTATAGCTCTGGAATCAGCAAAGCACATGTTACATAGTTACATAGTATTTGAGGTTGAATAAAGACATTAGTCCATCAAGTCCAACCTATTAGGATCTCATTCTAGGAGTACCTGTACCCCTGTATATTACGGTCCCTTAAGAAGAGCTTCAGTGCTGACTTAGCAGGGGACGTGTCATACCGCTGCAGAGAGACTACTGCTTATACACAGAGAGCAAGGGTACTTCTCTGCAGCATGCTAGCAGGGGACCGACTTTTCTACTCCGGCTGTGGCTGCTTTACAAAGAAATTGAACTGGAAGACTTTACGCAGCTTTTGTCTTGCTGCACCTGGAAAGCATTTAGCCAATTTCAGCTGGGCTATAAATATTTTTTTTTAATGGGTTACTGCACCGTATACAAGGTCACCGCACTTTGGACAGAGTCACTGTAAAAGCCATCACGTCCACAAGTAAATCCTGTATGAATTGATTCACGCACACACACGCAGATTATAGAACGGGTTTTCCCTCACACCCAAACTGACAGATGAAGTCATTACACTATCTCTCTCTCCCGTCTCTGTCCTCCTCTACACAAGGGGGAGAAAATAACAAACAGGCCTTGTCCATAAAAATTGCAACCACTGCAGTCCTAAGGATTCAATTAAGCTAAAATAATTAATGCTTCTGCCACATTAAATTACTCTTTACATCTGAGCTGTCTATGTTTTTATTCTTTAATCTTTCCATTTTATTTAAAACGAGCTAAAAAAGAAACCGTATTGTTTAAAATGTAGCACAAAAAAAAAAAAGACAACTTAAAAAACAAAACAAAAAAATCAGCAAAGACTGCGATTGTTATGCAGTTAAAAATAAAAAAAAAGGAAAGTGTTTTGCTACAGCTGACACAGCGAGTTTGCGCTACTATTCCTGGGATTAACCTATAATTGCCTTAAAAGTTTAGTGGCAGCTCTTGCCAACAAAATCTTGACAAAGGAAAGTCTCTTGGAACAGTGTTGCAAGGGAAAGCAGGTTCAGCTCCAGAATGTATTTTATATATAACAGAGGTGAAAAAAGGAAAAGAGAAAACTGGATTATTCAGTAGCACAACGCCAATAAAACAATGAAGTAAGAATTTAAGTAAATAGATAATAATTGACTGTGGTTAGATAACATTAATTCTGACTCTGAACTTTTATTTTTAACTATTC
>NW_017306498.1:1612349-1613669 GCF_000935625.1 Nanorana parkeri
GATGGGATGCCCAGAATGAGAAATGTATGTGAATGAAGACTAAAAAGAGCATGCAGCAATCATCTCAAAGGTCCAAAACTGTTTTATTCACAAATTAAAATATGTACAGCCAACGTGTTTTGGGGGTCAGGAATTACCCTTCATCATGGCTGTAATTCTGTGCACAGGACAGAAGCACTGTGTGTACAACCCCAACGCACCTCACAGAGGCCGCAGCAGAGGGAATGCACATTTAGAATGATTTCCCACCCGCAGAACGCCAAGATGGCTGTGGACACAGCCTTATACAGGTGAAACTCGAATAATTAGAATATCGTGCAAAAGTAATTGCAGTAAGTTCTGCAAAAGGGGCCCAAACCAAGTACTGAGTACATATGCATGCTTGTACTTTTCAGAGGTCCGATATTGTTCTATGTACAATCCTTGTTTTATTGATTGCATGTAATAATCTACTTTTTTGAGGTTGTGGATTTGGGGTTCTTGGGGTTTTCATGAGCTGTAAGCCATAATCATCACAATGATGACAAATCACGGCTTGAATTATCTTGCTTTGCATGTAATGAGTCTATCTCATATATTAGTTTCACCTTTTAAGTTGCATTAGTGAAATAAATGAACTTTGCACGATATTCTAATTATTCGAGTTTCACCTGTATATAGGACCCAAATGACGTGAGGCTGAGGTCATTTTAAAATAAGGTGGATGTTTCAGGGCCCATTTACACTGTTGTGCTTCAACAAACGCATTGCAATGTGCTGAAATGCATGTGGCCAAATTTTGCCTAATAAAAAACGTGAGCTGAAACACATGGCAGTGCACAAACAAATTGCACATTGAAGCATGTCAATGCACCTGCCTAAGGTGACAAAGTGACGCACCTCTACACAGGCGCCTAGATCTAAATGGGCCTTAAAGGAAACCTGCACTAAGCGAAAAACATAAGCCGCTGATCTCCTGCTGAAAATGCCAGTTTGCTGGCTGCCTTTCAGTCCCAGGGCTCCAACACTGACTGGGACTGTGCAGGCAGCAATTAAAAGTAATTGGACCACACTTTCTGTGTTGGAGACCCAGAAGAACTGAAAATGCAGAATTGACACCAGCAATGAGCATTTTCAGGAAGAGAGATTACCATGGGCATTCTACAAATTTTCTTGGTACAGGTTTACTTTCAATTAAAAAGCTAAAAGCGGATTTCTCTTTTATGTCCCTTTTTTTTTGGCGAAAAGGTGGAGTTGCACTTTAACAATGGCTATCTGGAAGCAAACCTCCATTCCCCTTTATGGAAGATCTCTTCGGCTTACTGAATAAACACACAACGG
>NW_017306498.1:1613736-1628192 GCF_000935625.1 Nanorana parkeri
CCCCCCCGCTCGCTCCGCTACACACAGACAGTTAGAATCCTGAGATCCCAACATTACAAACACTTCTGTCACTAATAACTTAGCAGGAAACTATTTTAAGTCTTCCTCCTCAGGTCTCATAAACTGTATATGTGCCGGAGTCAGGCTCCAGTGACTGCCACTCTCTTAGGATACGCCATTTCTTCGACACGGGTAAAAGGGATGGCAGGTTCGCTTTCGAGGAAAATGGAAAAAGGAACTCTCCTTCACACGGGCTTCAGTATAAATAGATTTAGGATTAACTCTAATCCCCAGACTTCTAACATGCAAATCAATGCAACTTCAGGCTCATAAGGTAGTGAAAGTATTTCCCTGCCAGCCAGATGAAAGCTGCAAGTTCGCGCGATAGTGGCGCAGATACGGAGGCTTTAATCTGCTGATTAATTACTTGTTCAAATGGCGCTTATTACATGTGATGTAGAAGAGGAGAGGTCAGCAGCCACCAGCTACGATGTAGAGAAAGACACTGGCAACGCTGCCACCCTTACTGCAGACTGATCTGCCATTGTGTGAATGAAACAGGCAGCTCTTCCACCGATAATGTCAGTAATAGGAGACCCGCCTGTCCACCTCTAGACCATGCAATGGCAGTGAGCTCTGTGGATTTTTATCCAATGCAGCACATAAGGCACTAAGCAATTGGTCGTGATCGTTTGCAAATTGACCAATGTGCTGCTGAACCATGGCTGATTCAGTAATTGATCAGAATGTATTCGATAACGAAAGGCCAGAAATGGTGGTCTTTGTCCTTGAGACAGGTTCACTTTAATAAAAGATTGAGGCCCAGTGTGCGCCTAACCGCTGGCAAGCGCAGCATGTAATGCACTCTGCATTAAGCCGCTCAAAGGGAATGGGTTGGTAATGCACCACAAGGCTGGGAAATCGAACATGCACCTTTTTTGTCAGCACACTTCAATGCAATTCAGTTAGATCCACCCGCAAGGTGACTTGGGGTGCTATTCAGAATGAATGCAATGCCAGAATGAATGGGTCTACATCACACCATAGCAAGCAACGAGTAGCGCTGTGCGTTATGGTAACGGGCATGGGAGCACACTCATTCTACAACACCATACTGAACGAGGCATAAACATGGAATAACAAATAAAATTTGACTTTAGAAGGAAGCCAACAAGCAAGAGCTAAAAAGCAAGTATCCCTGTTGCTTACTAAAAAGACACACCAAAAAAGGTTCCTGTAAATGAAAACAGATAATACTCACATGTGCCACCATATGCGACACCGATCTTCGCTCTGTTGAAGAGCTACAGCCACAAAAGAATGTTCTGCATCTAACAATTGGTTCCCCCAAGGGACCAAGTGTTGTGGGTTCTTCTGCTGGTGCCTACGTCAGTACTGTGTACTGTAGTGACGTAGGGCTGTCAGATGGAACAGCCACGCTAGGAGGATGCAGGTTACCTAATCAAGGAAGAGTTGTATGCTAAAGATACTGCAGGAGGTTGCAGCTCTGCAAAAGTCTTGTCGGGTTCATTCTTTAGAAAGGCAACGGAGTTGATTTAATATTTTAAAAAAATCCAAAAGATAGGTGATGCTTATTTGAAAAGGTCATTAGTGACCTAGCTCCCAGGATTTCTGTCCAACTGATGGTCAAGAAAGGTCCTTTTAGACTATATCTGTTACTTGGAGCTAGAATTTGAGACAATCATTTTCCCACCCAATCCGGTCTGATACAAAATAAGGATGAAAGAGCCGAATACAGCTGTACAATGACAGCACCAGTGTGTATATTGGTCATAGTGCAACGTTTCATTTGTTAGCAGTGCAATCTAAAAGTTCAGTGCAATTGCTCAGAACAGACTGCCAAAACGTGACCTGTATGTGTACATAAATCAGTCTCAAATTGGACACCCGAAGTTCAAGCTTCAGTTGGGTCTTGCAGTCTAATCGTAGCACACTTGGCTAGCTTTAGACAGGTTTCTGCAAGCATGACAACCCACAGTAATGGCTACAGATGGTCTATAATTTTGCCACTGCACTTGGTGTATGCTACATGCTGCAGCTCCAGCAAACAACTTGTAAATCCAATGGGTGAAGCCATCTTAATATCTAAACTTAAAAGCTGTCTATGCATGTTACAATCAGACTGCACAATCTCAATGTGCAAGGGTCTATGTGGATATAGTAGTATATTGATAGTGGCCAAACAGATTCTAATGTGCTCGACAGCTCAACAAGTTGGCCGACCAAATCTTGAATGGGCAAAGATCATATGCGATATGTGCAGCTTTTGGCCTGCATGGCTGACAACAACAATGGCTATACTATCACTGCACATTAATTCCACCATTAGAGGACTATTTTCTCCCTCTGTTTCAGTATAAGAACAGACTGAAGGCAGGTATTATTTTCACATATTCTGTGAGTAAGAAAAGGAATAGACAATTTAACATTGACCACGAACAAAGGAATCACTTGATACTTATCCTACGATGCTGAACCCTAGAAGGAAAGATTCCCTCATACATGAATTCCTTATGTCATTCATAAAACGATAGATAGATTGTAAGCTCTCATGAGCAGGGCCCACCTAACCTTCCCGTACTGAATTGTATTGTAACTGTACTTTCTCCCTTTATTTTGTAAAGTGTTAACAATCTGTTGGCGCTATCTAAATTCGATATGATAATAATGGACCGATATGATCATATTAGCAATTATTTTAAATACTTCAGCTGATCTTCTGTGTTTGTTGGTGTGATTTGGTTGTATAAAAAAACCTTCACATGTTATATGTTTTTCTGCCCCCTTTAAAGTGACTTTAAAACCATAAAATAAAAAGTTCCCTATGATAGAAGGCTGTTTTATATTCGCCTGTCCTGCCACCCCTCCCTGCTATCTCTGTTTGAGAGCTACAGCTGCCCAAAGATCTTTCTATCTGGCACTCCTGTGAGGATTGTATTTCTTTGCCCCCTGCTGCATGCTGTAGTTCAGTGAGCCAGCCCCTACTCCATGTCGCTACTGTATCCTATACTGACATAGTGCCTGTGGATTAAACCAAGCAAGCAGTGCGGGGACCAGGCATCTGACATGCCCAGATATGTGTTAGATGGGAGGATTCTATGGGTGGTAGTAGCTCTTCAAGAGACAGAAGATTTCAGGAATGAGTATAAACAGTCTTCCATTGCAAGGAACTTTTTGATTTCTTTTTTTCAGTCGCTCAAAACGTATTTTGTACTTGAGAACAAAGTTTACTGTATGTGGATCTTTAGTGCAGTTAGTGCTAGCTAACTAGACGACCGCCATTCCCAGTAATTACCACTAACAACCTTCTGGGTCTTGTAGTTCCCAAAAGGACATGGGTTGCCCTTCCTGCTTTAGAACATGTCGCAAGATGATGTCACAGACAAGAAAGATCACTTACCTGCAACGTTCTCCTGCTTCGGGCAAATTCCTTTCGTAGGTGTGAGAAGACGGTCATCCTCATCGGGTGTGACTTGGATACCGATTTCCACTGGCTCTGCCACTTTCCTGAGCTCGGAGCGAGATGAGTGCGGTGGACTACTTTTATCCAGGTTCTTTTCATAGCAGCCTCCGCTCGGGACTCCGCACTGCTTCTTCTTGTGCTCTATAAAAACCAAAATGTCTCCCAGCGGGAAATTCATTTGACACTGTCCGCATGTTAACAAGTCGGGGTCGTTGCCGGACAGGGTGAGCGTCCCCGCCTCCAGGATGGGTAGGCCGTCGTCCTCATCTGGGATTACCGCTTCGACATGATGCTGTCCGGCTGCAATGAAGCATACGGAAAATATAAGAAAGACTTACTGACAAGCATGGCAATATTACCTATCACACATGAAGAATACCTCCACCTTTCTAACACAATGTATATCACTGTAAGACAATGCAGTGAAACTCCACAAGAAGCCTTCACTACCCATTGTGTTCCATTGTACCTGCACAAGCTCTTGAAGTATCATTGGGCCCTAAGGCAAATGTTAATATTTGGCCACTGTTGCCGCTATGGTCAGTGACTGTTTAGAGTAGTATAAACTTGACAAAATAATGTTTTACACAATTGCGGCAGTCCATTAAATTCAACCAGAGCAGAAAACAGCTTCTGAACAGCGGGCAGCTGCACAAGCATTAAGGGAAAAAAAGATACTTAAAGGATATCTAAACCCAAGAACCAACATTTCATTTATTGAAACCTACAATTCCTTACAGGTGGTGGCTGCATTGGTTTTACTTTTTTCTAGACTTTTTTTTTTAAGAGAATGCCTGTTGATCTTGCCAGAAATGCCATGTCCTTGTCACAAGGCATCCCTTGGACAGACAGCAAACACAATGTTATCTTCCTTCCCAAAACTACCAATCCTAATCCAGCCACCCCCGCATGTAATGCAGCATGGGTAGCATCCAAGGCTCCCTCCTTAGATACAGTGGCGGAGTGAGCGAAGTCACCCAGGGACAGCATCTGCAAAATTAACAGGTGGAAATAAAGAAAAAAAATAATGCATCTGCCTCACCTAAAGACTGGAAAGCTGCAATATATGACATTTTTGTTTTAGGGTTTAGCTATGCTACAGTATTATTTACAAAGATGACTACAGGTGCTGTACAATTTTAGCGGTACAATAAAGTAAAAACAAAATAAAAACCCTAATGCATAATTTAAAAAAAGAAAAAAAAATCTAGCATATTACAAAGGCCAAATGTAGCAACTAAAAGGAACCAAAATGTATTCCATCTAATCTGTGTCTTTACTGCAAAAATAAATAAATACAAACAAATGTGCCTACTTCGAGTTAAGAGTGCATTATTTTTGCAGCGTTAAAAATTCTTGACAGGTTAAAAATAAAATGCTCTGACCATGTTCAACCTCGAGTTTGCAGATAATTGAACCTGTCCACATACAAATCCATTTCAACAGGCAACCATTTTTTTCCCCCCATAAAGCTCGCCTGAGGACATCTGCGTTAAAGCTATCGATGGCATAAACAAGCAGACGAAAGGAATAGATGTCTCTTAATAGCTGCTGGTTCTGTAACCCACCTCCCCCTCAAAACACCATAGGAGATACAGCATGCCCTTGGCAATACATAACACTTGAGATTCTACCTGTGCGCTCTCACAAGGATTATTTACTTGTAATGTATCTCCCCGCCACCACCACCGTAAGTTCTCCATGCTTGAGAACCACGTAGAAACAAATATAAATAACTACAATAAAAAAGGGGGGGGGGGGGAAACGATTTTATCGCTTCAGTCATCGATATATCAAATGCAAAAAAAAAAGCATCTCCTTTGGACAAAAAAAAATTTATCAGGTGTGCGATTACTCAGGGTTGTAATTAACCGCAAGCAAAAAACTAAGAACTGTGGAAAAAAAATTTTTTTTTGTTGATCTGACAACCTGACGATTATGTGAAATATCTTCATTATGTGAAACTACACAAATATTTTTTAAAAATACGATTTTTTTTTTCCTATGTGTGTCAATTTAATTATTTATTTTGCCTTTATTGTTAGCCAAATGCTAACAATATTATACAGAACTGGGGCCTAATGAAAATACTGAAAAATAAGTAAAAAAATAAAATAATAAGAATAAGAATTTAGTTTCCAAACAGGTTGATTTACAACCTTCAATCTGCAATCTCTTTCCAAAACTGTCCAAAAAGTACGCAAATCTTTTTTTGTACCTAATGGTCGGACTTTTACTTGGCCAACACCAGGCCACAGCAAGATGGGCAACAGAGTAGAGTTAACGTATAGGTGTGGACGTTCATAAGATGGCCGACAGAAGGAAGCTATCACGGAGGACTGGGCACGCACACACATGGTAAACTGTAACGATAACGAACACGAATACCATTCATCCAGAGCACATATTCCTCGCTTCGAGGTGCTAGTCACAAACACATTCTTGGATAAGGGACTTTGTAGGCCCGTAATTCGCAGCTCACCGAAGTCAAAATGTCACGTTTTTATTGAGCGTTTACTAATTATTTTCCCTTCTGGCTCTATTTCGTCTGATGTTAACTAAATTCCTTCAATTACAGTTTTATTAAAGAACAAGATGCGGGTTCAGCTTCTGTCCCTGCCTAGTATCCCTGTCAGTGAACTCCCCAAGCAGGACATGTCCACACCTCATAAATACACTTAACTCCTGCTCAACAATAACAGCCAATTTATCTGAGGCCGTTAACCATTCAGGGTGCAATGTGGGCAACTTCAACCGAAAACTTTCTCAACAAAATAATTATCAATATGTCATTCACATAAGCCGCAGAAGGCAGAGCTGAAGGGACATCTTTGACTGGTTGGTTGAAGAGGTTAAAACTACAAGCCTTCAAGGCAAGCGGATCTCGTTGTGAAGAATTGGGAAACACATTTGATAGGCCCAGGTGGTCTTGAAAGATTTCAATTTCATTCCCTTCAGATATGCCAAATGCATAGACCGATTGATAAATCTCCCACCTCAACTCATCAACGCAACCTTCTTCTGCTACAATATTGTACCAGACTTGCATACTGTTCTATGCTTGCATATAGAAATGTATGTAATAGGGAACCAATGATAATGGGCACAGAAAGTAACCTATAGCAAATAATCAGATTCCTTTTTACTGTGCTCATGTTTCTTAAAAATGAATCCTAACTGGCTTCCTCATAGACTTTTGCACTTAATACAGCATCATGACTGCGCCGCCGTATTAGAATAGCCCATTGCTGTGCCTACTTTTCCTTCGTTGCTGGCTCACGGGAAAATCACTGAAGCAATGCTTCTATATTTTATCCCTGTATATATTTCCGTTCATACAATTCCGGAATGTAAAGACGCTTCATAAATCAGTGACTCCACCCTCTAGCTTTCCAAGTCACAACTCAATATTACGCTTATTGGTCACAGGTCGGTACGAAGGAGTTAAACACAGAAGAAAATGCCAATCAACTAAAATCAATTGTTTTAAATTAATTGGCTTTAAAACCTTCCCCCAAAAAATACCCAAAAAACAAAATAAATATCACTCATACAGATTTATAGGACGATAGAACTGACAGCTGATCTAAGGCCAAGGGGTCCACTTAGTGTTTTCCATTTAGTTTAGTCATAACCTCTGAATATCTGCTGCTATCTTACCAGTCATCTAAATTGGATTATATTTAGGATCTTACTGCAAGTCTATTTCAGCACGCCCGTTGCAACGAGTGCCAAGTTCTGTGCAAAACATCGTTTGACTCAATCAATTACGAAGCTACGGGGCCAGACTATCTATGCAAAGGCGCATTTTCTTCTGCAGGTAGCTGTGCAAGTCATCAGCCATCTGCAGAACTGTAACAGATAATTCTTTAATATCTGATCAGTGTTCAGACCCTTTTTCATTCTCTGCTTATGAAAACGCCTGCCAGACCGCCCCCCTCTACCCAACAAACATGCATGCATTCTATTAATAGGCTCTCAAACATCCTTCATGGATACACTCGGTTTGATACCCCTATTGTATCAAGAGATTCTGTTACATAAAGTGTAAAATGCTCATGAAAAAGTTGAATGGCAGCTTAATGAGAGCTAATTTTATTTGTAAAATAACTTTGTCATGCTGCTTTATCATCTGGACATTATCTAAGTACTGCTAAAAATGTAAAAATTTTGCCCTTTTCATTAACCTCAAACCTCTACAATATATTCTGATAGTAGAAGATGCTAGAAAATTATAGAACATCACAAAGCTTAGACATTTTGGAACTCTGGAAGACTTTCAAACAGCTATATCCAACAAATAAAATGCTGCAATTGCTATATTTAAGGATATTCTAAAATCAACAATACTAAACAGTTATATCCAGACCGACCATGAAGCAGGCAGTGTTAAATAAAGTCAATCTATTTCTTTTTTTTTCCAGATAAATATTATATACTTGACCATTTCAGTATCTAAATGGTTTGTCACAGATTACAGAGAGCAATATATGGCATGCCACTTAGCCAATTAAGAGGATAAAGTAAAACCTAATAAATCTTAAGTATTAAGTTGTGCAGATTTTTTTTTTCTTGTGCATATTGCTGTGCACAATTATGCTGATTCTCTATCATCATTTGTAAATCTCTAATAAACTACACAAAATGTACTTCACTAGAAAAGCAAGGTATACAAGCAATTTGAATGTGCCAGTACTACATGCAAATTAGAATGCATAAAAAAGAAAATTGACGCAAGTTACGGACACATCAACATTAAAAAAAAAACTCGAGAACCGAAAAGAAGCAAAATATTGTTTTTTATACAGAACTCTGTAGCCTGATGTACGGCACCAATCTTGTGGCTGAATAAATCGATAGTGTTTTAGCATTTAAACTGCCAAAATTAGAGCAAAGTGATCAATTGAAATATGAAGTTCAGGTCATCACTGTTTTGAAACAAACTTGAGAGTATAATGATTTCATATATTTGTTTTATCTGTTTTTGTTTAGTTTGGGAACAAAATCTTACAGTATTAATTTGTTCTTTAGCATCATCGTTTGAAAAAATAATATAAATGATAAACAAATCTTTTTTTGCATTTTGGTAGCGAGTTGGCCTTGTCCAAAAGGGCCAATGAGGATCCAAAGTGTTGATGGACTAAAACCCATTACATAAAATATCTTAAACGGTAAGTGCCAAAAAGGGCAGAAATAACCTAAAACTTCTACATCGTGATGCAGTTTGTTTTTTTTTTTTTCAAGATATGGCGAAACAAAATCACACTAAAATTTGCTTTCAGAATCGGCTGATCAGAAAGCTGGCGTGCCAATAAACAGACTTTTAAAAATACGCATATTTTAGCTGGTGCTGAGAGCTTATAATTTAGCGTGAATGGGGAAGCGTGTTAAAAGGCTGTCTCACAGTTTGGGACCAGTGCTACAGCACACAGGTTTATTGAAAATATAAATATACTTTATTGAAAAGCATTTATTGAAACTATAAATACACAGAGCCAGCCAATGCAAATTGCGAAGAGAGACTTTAGGATTCGGCTTGCATTATGCAAAGACAAGGGAAAAAAAAAAAAGCACTGTTCTCTAGTTGCTATTTCATCAAATGCAGTATCATCGACTGCGGGGATAAGGGAAAACAAATTTCGATCGGAAGTTTGCATCGGTGGCGTCCGTCATTATAAGCAAACACGGTTTGAGTGTGCGACTAGCATGGGGGGTCTAACCACACTGCTTACACCCCAAATGTGCAAAGCAAGCTACAGCTGCAGTAGGAAGCAACTCTCGTTTTTAACCCTTAGGCTGCCGATGAGTCAGCGCTGAACGCGCAAAATGGCAGACAGGTCTGAAGTACGTGGGGCTCCACACCTGGATCTTTTTCGTCACTATTACGGTTATTATAATGTTGAGTGGTTTTGCGAAGGCTACAAACTCGGCAGAATTAAATGTGATGAGTTAAATTAGCACATGTAATATAATTCCTTCTCTTCCAAGATCACTCCTCCTCTCCAAGGGATACGCAAGAGATTCATGTTCTGTCTGTAGGGCCTCATTCAAACCTCCACTGAACTACAGAAGTCATCAAAATGTATTTCTGCTACTCTATATTTAAGGCTGGAGGCTCGCTTCACCTGAGATGAAGACGGTGGTCTTTTTTTTTTTTTTTACCTGACTTAATTATTTTCACTTTCAGAAAGGTATAAAAGCTTGTAGGGTAATTCCCCCACCTTACTTCAAGGCACCCAAAAAAGCAAAAACAAGTCCATGCATTGGCTCGGAATACCAAAGATCTACCAAGCTATAAACATAAAAGTGTTACAGCAAGAGGCACTCTACCTTACTAATATCGACTTTTAAAGCAAGGGGTTGCAAAACAACCTCTTGCCATAAAAAATAAATCGCAGGCAACTTTAGTGTGTTCTGAGAAGACAAATCAATAAGACGGGCCTTTTGTATCGGGTGAAGGTGAGTTAGTAAGTTATCTAAACAAAAACAATTTATCTTGTAAAGGAAAATAAGTTAATTTTATTGGCACAATTTGTGAAACAGATGTGAAAAAATAATGCACGGTGACCTAAAAAAAAAAGTGGCAGCATAAACCCACCATAGGTCCGTGGCATATGGGACGCAGAAAGGTGCAACTGTATAGGGTCCAGCCATCAAAGGCAAGTGCGTCTGGAAATGATTTGCATAAATAAATGTCCTCTTTGTGCCTCAGATGCTGCAGCAGTAAACAGACTTGTATGTTGATCTCCACATTTTCACAGTAACACTACGACAGATTCACAGCCAGTAGCACCAAATCTTATAGACTCGGAGCTCCCCCTAGTAGTCATTGCTTGTCAGGTTTTTTTTTTTTTAATGCCTTAGGGCACAATTGAAATGTGCAGCTTAAAAATTAAATAGAAAGAGTCTTGGAAAAACAAAAAGTTTATTTTAAAAACTAGGTGCAAAAGCAACCAAAGATATGCATTAGACACAAAAAGTCACTGGGAATTTTGGGTGTACGTGCCAACGCTACAGACCTGGCTCATCCTGTGCCAATCAAGTCCTGCAATCATCTATGCCTTCACTTAGCTATCATCTGATCAATCTTTGTCTCTCTGCACTGCATTTAAAACCTATTATTACTTAAGAGCACTTCATCCGTTTCCCACTGTATAATCCATTCAATTCATTCATCAGAAGAAATGAACTTTCCAAACTTGTGCTTTTTTTTTTTTTTAAGGACCATCTTACTTGAAAAATTTGCACAATTTGGGGAAATATATGCAAAAGAAAATAAATCTAGAGTTGACTGTAAAGGTGAACAGAAGTTATGTATGCAGCGGTGTGTCTCTGACCGCTTGATAAACTCATATGTGAAGTGGGGATGGTGTGTGAAGTGGGGATGATGTGTGAACTGGCGTTTCAAACCAAACCTTGAGAATTAAAAAAAAAAAGGGGGTCGCAGAAATTTTAATCTCCGCGTAAATTTTTGGTCATAGGTAGATGTCACGTTTCTTCCTGTTTTTAACCACAGGCGTTTTCCTGTGGGGCGCTACCTGTCGGCAATGAAAGGGTCGGCGCCATTAATCCACGCTTTCGATCTAATTTAAAGGCTATTTCAGCCTTTTTGAGTAAAATTGGCCGGGGGGGCTGCCTTTAAAGTGCTCTTCCTATGGGCTTTCAAAAATATAACAGTTTCACTTTGGTGCAGCAAAAAAGTTTTTGATTTAGAGGCAGAAAGGAAACATTTGCTGTCTGCTGCTGCAAGAATTTCACACTGCCTGTTCTCTCTTGGGAGAAGACGATATCTCTAATATAGAAAAAAAAAACAGACTTGGAGCTGATGAAATCGTAAAGCCAGGATTATGTAATTTATACAAACCAGCCAGGGGAGGGAAGCGAGTGAAGTGCGATTCCATATTCAATAAAGAGATTGCAAATTAAAAGATGCTTTTTAATTGCAGCCGAGAGCTAGGACCACAGGTACCACAAGCTTCTTTTTTTTTTTCATTAAACTACGAAGTGCAACCGGCACGCAAAAAAAAAAGTAATTTCTCCATAACCTGACATAACGCATATTAAACTCAGTATGAAATCGGCAGATCGGGAGGTGGGGGGGGGAAATGCATGTCACCGAGCTAATATTAATTGCGGTTCCCTGTTGCATTTTTAGGCACTGTAATCATTTAACGCGCTTAAATTAAAATGTCAAAGTTTGCTAATTATTGGCGCAATAGTTAAGAGATAAATCTGTACTGGGTGACAGTGACTTGAGAGGGATGCACTTTTTTTTTTTTTTTTAGGGCCTCTTTGCATTTTCGGAGGTAAAGAAATGCTCTTTCAGCGATTATATCATAGATAAGGCCTAATTGGGGCTGGGTTTCAGTTTCTAAATGCTTATTCTGAACAGCCGGGAAAAAAAAGGGGGGACTATTGAGAATTACGATATGGGGGGGTGGTCAGATGCTTGTGCAGGTATAACATTTTTGCAAGTGCGCATACAACCGAGGGCAAGTTCACTGGAAGCCTATAAGGTGGCATGTGGACGTCTGATATAGAAAACTAATTCTCCCAGGCTTTAGATTCCTATATAACACAAACCGGAGGGCTTTTAAACAATAAACAATACAGAACTGGTTCAACTACTCTCTCAGCTACGTCTGCAAGTACCTTCATGATAAAACATCTACACACTCTCATGCAATCTCTTCCCTCCCAGCTTTTTTTTTCTCCCTGAGTGCTACAAAATGATTCCTTTTTATTGTTGGCAGGACCCAAACGACCCCTCTTTTAGGTCTACGCGTTGCCTTCAGGTTCCCCAAGCTAAGCTTGTCTGGCTTTTTGTCGCTGTTTGTTTAGGAGATGTCAACCTAATCCACAGCACAATGCCATCAAAAACTACAGCAATAGTGCGGGCGATATAATCGATAGACCTCAGCTAAACATCCCAGCGCAGGAGCAACCAGGAGACCAGGCAGTCGAATCTGCCTCTTTCATTTTTGTCTTCTTAAGTTGTACTGCTGTCACCTATTTCATTAAATCTGTTCTGGAAAACCCACAGCACAAATTTCCACATCACAATGCTTTTGCTTTTTTTTTGCTTTTTTCAATTACTCTTGCGTGAAACACCCATTTTTTTCATTTGCATAATTTGCTAATCCCTGGGGGGAACACCCCAAGTCTGGCTTGCTACTGTACTTCCCGTTTCTTACAGATGTGCATTCTTGTACAGCAATATGAAAAAAGCAACATGCACCATATTAAGTTAAAGCGCAGGAAGAAAGCACTGATTTCCAACTCTATTTTTGACAGTTGTCAGCGACCGATAATACAAGCAGCTCTCGAGTGCAAAAATAAGCAGGCAAAGCATACGCAAGCGTCCGCAAAGCAGGCTGGGAAATCTTTTTTAAACGATGCAGGATGGTTAAATGTTGCTTCTCGAATTGTAAGCCAAGAAACCCATCGTGTATGGCACTTGCCAGAGGACATGCTTCAAGACACCAGATTTTTGACCGGGCTGTCAAATTCCATGCAAGCAATATTATGGAGTAAGCCATGCTCTGATTCCTAAATACTGTTAGCCATGCACCAACTACACCTCTACATTCTTGTCTTTACACTGTTAGATCAAGACCGTTTATGAAGCAATTCTGATGCAGCTTACAAACTGAGGCCATGCATTAAAAAAACATACAGACAACCTTCTCTGGTGCAGGCAGGGCCGTGGCCAAGCAAGGGTTACTCTGGGTGCCAATGCACTTTCATGAATATTCAAATGGCACCAATGATGTCATTTCAAAAGGCAATGATCAACCATGCTAAAATCAGGAGAATGTAAACAGCAAATATACTTACCTGATCCACATCATCCACTGCACCTCTGAGACAGGAACATTGAGGGGTGCACAGAGGTGTCCCCCAGATCCTCCCCAAAATTATTAAATAAAACCCCTTTTCCCTCACTGCTTTCAGGTAACCATTCATGTATAAAGTCCATGGATCCCCCCAAATATCAACTGGACACTAAACAGATGAAAAAAAAATGCAAAAAAAACCCAGCTGCACATGCAGCCCTTGCAAATATAAATATTGCATAGCAATAATCAAGACGACATGTGTCTAAGACAAAAAAAAGATAGACCTTACAGCATCACATCCTCTTCCCATAGCAAAGATTCCATCTCTTTCACATTCTTTATTTTAAAAATAAAAAAAAACAAGGTATAAACTGATACAACAAAGCTTTTCCCTCTTGACAAAAGGAAAAAACAAAACAAAACATCCCTTTCTAAATAATTAATCAAAATAAATCCCCCTAAAAAAAAAATATTGCCTCAGCAATGGAGAGAAGGAAAGCATCGCGGCAGACTGCTCTTCCCCTGCAAGGCAGGGGAGGGGAGAGCCCCTTATATATCCCTATATATATATTTATTTATTTAAATTTGTTAAAATCTTCCATAAATATTCTGCTTTGCTCTCCCTGGCTCGCTTGGCCCCCAGGACTAATGCAATAAAGGGGGTCGACGTGCAAAAGGGAGGATGGTGGGTGATAACAGGCTATTGCACTTTATTATTATTATTTTAAAGGGCTTCCAGGAGCTGGGATGGAGAAGAGGGAACGATGCAGCCGCTTGAAGAGCCAGAGCAGTGGGCGGGAAGAGCTGAGCCTGGGTAGCTGACTGCCTGCACCATCTCAGCATGTGTAGCTTCCTGAGTCCCCCTCTCTGTCCCCATTTACCCCAGACACACAGAGAAGGAGCGTCAAAAACAAACCCCAGTGACCCCCCTTACGAAATACCCCTGCAAACATTGCTGGCACATTTCTTCCATGGAAATCCTCATTCCACCTATATATAAATATTCATGTTCTATGCTCCAGCATAGCAGGCACCAATACAATGTAATCTTTCTCCAGTATAATACGTTAATATAACAATGCAGTTTACAAGCTTCACACTGAGGTGGCATGGTTAATGCAATACAGGTGTCA
>NW_017306498.1:1628238-1633097 GCF_000935625.1 Nanorana parkeri
GATTGCTGGAGTTGATAATGGGCCATACTTGTATACAGCACATTAGAATTTCCTGTAAACGCCATACGTGCACTCAACTTTGCTTAATCGTCTACACTGTTTTTTTTACTGATTCTGACACAATCTGACTGCAAGCTCTGCAGTACCAGGGGTTGCATTTTGGGACTCTGTTTTGCATGCACTGCCCATACCTGGCTAACGTGTACATTAACCTTATGTTTGGTGTCTATTTGCAAGCACATGCATAGAAATCACTAAGAACAGGCAGAACGTGGAATTTTAACATATTAATTTTTGTATCTCTGTTCTTAATTACGTGCACTCATGCATCGTAAAGATCCCCCCAACAAGAATTATATAGGTGATTCATGAGAATTCTCTCATTTTTGCTCAGGAATGTTCAATCTGCAGCAAAACGTTCAATTTCAAGTGCGATGGCCTTATGCATTGCAAGCTGCCACATGTGTGTGTCTATGTTGGAGAGGGCCTTTTGCACCCCAGCATTCATGCATGCCAAACTTTCAAAAACTCATATAATAGAATTGCATGTGACAGTTCACCGGTATGGTGTCAGCTCCCACTTGATCTAAATGTTCTATGTGTTTCTGAGCCCACATGGGCACAATCTAGAAGAAAGGTGCAGACGTCCCAGGCAATGTGGGTACCATATCCTAGGAGGTATTTGTCCCATCTGAGTGTGCGATGTCTACCTCCCTTTCCTAATAAATTGATCAAGCAACCTCCTCCTTTCACTCTCCCCCCTTTCCCCTCCCTAGACTCTCTTGCCAGTTTGGTTGCATTTCCATTTTACAACCACTCAGTTGTAATACTGTTATAAACATATGTTTGCCATTAGCTCTCCCCTGTCTGTCCTGTCCAGGTTCTACCTCCCCACCATCTCCTTGCCCCTCCAACTTTTTTTTTCTCTTAAAACTGCACATATTCCCATCCAGAATCTCAGGCTACCCACTCCATCCCCTGCCATGGAATACCATTCAACGGTTTGCAATAAAATAATAAACTGCGTTGCCTCAGACCGATGCACCAAAGCAAGACACCTGGCCACTGCCCACAAGAGCCATACTGATCAAGGTCAGGGCATGCAAGATTTAAAAAATAGAATGATAATTGCATTTCATCTGAGCTGCTGAAGTCGTGGGTCAGGTTTAACTTTTTCTTTTTCGCCTAATTAAATGCAGACAGACTGGGTGTCATACTACAAGGGAGTTAAAATGAATGGGCGCATGTGTGGGGCATTGCATAGCTGCTAACATTAAAAAAAAAAAAAAAAGATTCAAAGCCTATTAGATAGCAGTGCACAGAAGCCAGTTACCCCAAATAATCTCCTGATGGACCCCGGACAATTCTTTCCTATATTTAGATTTTTTTTTTTAACTACACCTTTCAAATGCAAAAAAGCAAAGAGCAGTTGCAACGTATTAAAAATGGACTGCGATGTTCTAAGAATCAAGGACTGTGCTGTCCTATTGGACCCTAGGCAATCCTATCTTCTATTTGCATGTTGATCTATATGCCTCCGAACTGGAGAAAAGCTGAGAGCAAAATGTATCTCTTTAAGGATAAACTGTAACGTTTTTAAGAAGCAAGCAAGTTAATCCCTGTGCTAAATTCTAAGGACAACGCTGCTACAAACTGGAAATCACAGCTGGCAGCTAACAAAAGTGCAGCAGAACTGTCTTCACTTTGGGTGCTGTCAAAAAAAAAAAAGAAGGCAGCACATGTGTTCAGTAACTTTTCCTCGCTTTCCCAAATCTCTTCAGATTGTTCCCCCCCTTCTCTCCAAAACTTTTCCAGCTGTCCCAGCTCTTACAACACCCCCCCACAGACACAAACTCATACACCCCAAGTGATCGGTGACCCCCTGAGTGCAGACTTACGTGCGATGATCTCCCTTTGTAACAAGTGTTGCGGGTTCCCTTGCTTGCGACGGGACATTGCCTTGGCATTTACAGTGGCATCGCCCGGAGATCTGCACGCTGCTCCTTCCTCTCCCACCTTCCTCCTACTCGTCCTCGGCTCTCTCTCCCTCTTCTTCCTCCTCCTTCTTCAGAATGCAAAACAAGGAAGAAAAAATAAAATAAAAAAAGAAATGCAAAAATCAACACAAAAAAAAAAGGAGCGAGAGAGAGAGAGACCTGGGTGCCCCCCTTTTGCTCAACTAGGGCAGCACTTCGTCAGTGTGGTCTCCAATCTTCGCAACTTAAGAACTGGCTGTGCCCACTCCACTTAAGTCCACGGTGCCCATCAAGGCAATTAAAAAAAAAATAAAAATAAAAAATAAAAATAAAATGAATGTTTAAAAAAAAAAAGAGTGCCCAAAAAAAAATAAAATGCCCAAAAATATAGAGAGGGGGAGCTGACCCTTTTTTCTGGTTGCAGGGTTGCCAAAGAGTGTCTTCTGCTTGCAGTGAAGCCTGGCACTGCCCTGCAAATTCACTGTCCAGCACTTTGCACTGCTCCACTTGGCTGGCACTAAGGGGGGGGGAGGAAGGAGGACTATTTAATGGTGAAGATGGCGGAGTCCTGGTTCTCTGGGAGCTCTCTGTCTCTCTATGGCTGGGTCTGCCTCTGTACAATGGGATAAAATTCAAGTTCAAGTACGGACGTGACGTTTAATCTGCACCAGAGACAAAAAGACCGAGAGACTAGGAGCACTGGGGGCGACTAGTGGTGGCTTTTTAACATTGTACCCTGGAACACAACACGACAGAGACTACTAGCACATGCCTCTAAGCTCTTTTGTACATCTCTCCAGCTCCTGCAGCCTACACTGACACTTCCCCACATTGCAGGGGACAGTCCCAGGTTTTGGAAAGGCAGACTTTTTTGGGGGGCTGGCTGACCAGCTGTGCTATAAAAATTCCTCTTTACTTTTCTTTTTTTTTTTTAATCATTTATACATTATTACATATTCGTCGTCTCTGGGGTAGAGAGGCACGCTCGTTAGAAGCATCGGAACGCACGAAGAGTGATCGACAGCCCAAGTTAGAGCAACCTTTCCGACTGGGAACGTAGGGTCTTCAAACGTAGCGGAGTGCAGTGAAAGAGACCGGTCGCATTGCGCCTCGCGTACACGGGCGTTCACGTGCGTTGGGTCGTCGAGCGTTTCGGACAGGGTTGTGGGAATTTGAAGTCGGATCTGATGGGGTGCTGGGCGCTGATGTTGACTCTTGCCCTACGTGGCAGTGCTTTTTGCTTTTTAGGACTCCATGGCAGTCAACGGGAATTCAGCTCTGGTTGGTCCCGATGTGGTCCCAAAACTGACCTCTAGCCGACGTCGGGGGCAAGCCGCTATTTTCGACTTATGAGCCTTTACCCCGAGTGCACGTGCCCCAAGGAAAAAAATAAAAATTTGTGATTGGTTGCTGTGGGTTTTACTAAAATTTGCAAACGGGCTTATTCAGTAAGACTGATGGGCCCGCCATGATAATGTGGTGGGTGAGAACACCGGTGCAGCAGTATATTATTTTAACAAGTTTACAGCTAAGCCAAAAACGTGTATCTTTATTTTGGGGGGTGGGAGGGTTGGGATGATGAGGAATTTGGGGTTCCCCACTCTCCAAGTCCTCCCAAGGAAGCATTACACCCTGTGTGAAGGAAGCATCGCTGGACCCAGGTGACAACCTCCGAATTGTCACAACTGACAATTTATTTTATGAATTATTAGTTATTACGCAAATGCAAAATGACAATCAATCTGATGTGAAATTGATACCCAGCCCGGACCTCTCCATCCATCTTTTTCCAGGTTCCAAAAATGTGCAAATCTTCTACTCTCTTTATTATGTTTTTTTTTACTGAAGACCCCAAGCAAGAAGCGTGCGGGGTTAAAAATTGAAAGCCCCACATTATGCGCATAGTTTTTTTTTTTATCACCGCTTAATTTCCACAACTTAGGCAGCTGGCACTTCATTGCAACGTAGGGTAGCAAATATTGTTCCGGCTAGAAATCCTTCTTCGTATTAATATTTGTTTTAGCTCATTGATCACCTGAATCTGAGGACTCTTCGTGGGAAATTCTGTCCTTGCCCTTTCTGAATGAAGAATTAAAAAAAACAGGCAATTTAACCATTCCGGGGAGTGGTGGTGGGGGGTGTCAGGGGGGGGGGGTATTTTTTTAAATACCAGTTAATTGTGTACTTCTCCCATACCTATAGAGATGTTGCAATGTCAGGAATTGAATTCAAATCGGCGAAAGCTATGAATATGTATAAAATTATGTTAATCTTTAGGGTAAAACATTTCAATGGCATTGTCTCATACTACATCATCGATGGAATTTGTAATAATTAAATAGCGCAGACAATAAGCCACTGGCATTCCCCGTTTTGAAGGACACCTATTCATTCTGATCCTAGAGGAGGTGAAAAGTGTAAAAAAAATAGGGATGAAGCCTGTTTAAACTGGAGGAGGTAAAAAAAACACACACACATCACGGGAGACAGTAGCAGGCGCTTGCAATATTGTTGTCTACATATACCGAGGCATTTATTTTTATCATTACAGCATCCATGCATAATCACTGCAAGTGCAGTCACACATGATGGAGTAGAAAGTAGAAGTGGGAATGTTGTTCTCTGAGAAAGCTGCATTGCTTCACCACATTCTAAATAGATGATCAAAACAGCAGTTAGTTCGCCTTTACCATCGGACGGACATTTTATTTTGTAAATCCCTGCGCTTAAGTTCGACAATAGATTTGGATGCATATGTTTTTACTTTGGTGATGACCCAAAAGAGACCTAAAAAACAAAAAAAATTCATTATTTATCAAAAAAAAACCTCAAGTTTTTTTTTCACTTCTGCAAACACAGCATTTTTTTATTTTTTTCGAGCAG
>NW_017306498.1:1633109-1637884 GCF_000935625.1 Nanorana parkeri
GGGAAAGGGGGGGGGGGGTGTAGATGGTTTATCTCAACCTTCTGTCCCCCAGGCTAAATTCTAACAAAGTCCAGCACATTCAAACTTACTACTGATATATCCTTTTACAGAAACCAGCATGGGGCTGTTATAGCTCAGCTGGTCAAGGAATGTCTTTTTTATTTTAACCCCTTACTGACTTTACAGGAGTGCAAGGGGGGCATCGTTGGCGCGGGAAGGGTTAACAAGAGCGGCTGAGAAGACATGCCATGGTCTGAGGACCCATGCGGTGACTTAACTGGGTGCACTGTGGTGGAAAAAAAATCCTTTTCACCCGCTGAATAGTTTCCGCCTGGAATTCAGCGGTGGAGGAGTTAATGATATAATTGCTGGTGGCTGGGCTTATGAATGGGGATGTCCTTAGCTGTGGCTGCGGGAAGGAGTAGACATGCAATACCTCTCATATTCCATTCCTCTACTTTTGCATAGCAGTTCCCCCAGCAGTGTATGTCCTCCCGTCCTCACCTAAAGGTCTGCAAGACCCCCCTTCCCATATACACCAGCACCACCTTGGACTCCACCTGTTGTCATAATGATAGATGTCACGGGTCAGGCAGGCCTAGTCAGGAATGTACAATATGAAAGTACAAGGAAATACCAAACGCTCCAAAAAAGACTTTATATACTGTAACTAACTTATCTCCTTTATGCCCTCCAATAGCAATACTATCATACTTGCCAACTGCCCTCCATGTCCAGGTTTGCCCTTAAAATCCAGGCCCTTAAAATGTCCCTGTTTTTAACATTTGACCAATAATATCATAAAAGTTCTATTTTTCTCTATTGCAGATTTGTATCTCTTTTTTTTCTCTATTGCAGGGCTGTTTCTTTTTCTTCCCTGGTAGCAATACTTCTCTAACTAGCCAACTGCCTTCAATTTCCAGGTTTAACTTGATAAATCCTTTGAAATCTCAGTCCTTCAAAATGTCCCCGTTGTTCAGATCTGACCAGTTATATCATAAAAGCTCTTCTTACTCCATTACAGATTTGTATCTCTCTTTTTCTATTGGAGATGTTCATCTCTTTTTTTTCTCTATTGCAGATCTGTATGTTTTTTTTTTCCTTCAATAGCAATACTATCATACTACAAATATCCTTGATTTTGCTTTTTTTTCCTCCACTGCATATTTGTTTCTTTTTTTTCCTCCGGTAGAAATACTTTTCTAACTAGCCAACTGCCCTCAGTTTTCCAAGTTTGCCAGATAGGTCCCTTCAAATCCCAATCCCTTAAAATGTCCCTTTTTTGAGCAGCTGTATCATAAAAGTTCTATTTTCCTCTATAGCAGATTTGTATCTCATTTTTTTTCCCTAGTAGCGATACTTTTCACACTTGCCAACTGTCCTCGATGTCCAGGTCTGCCAGACAATGCCTTGCAATCTCAGTCCCTTAATATGTCCTTGTTTAAAAGATTTGACCAGCTATACTATAAAAGCTCTTTTTTTCTTTTTTACACATGCGGCTTATTGATTATTGATAATCCTGTCTGTTTATTCATTACTAATAGGCAGCCTTTGCCTTTGCAATGCTCATCAAGCTGGTTATACCCCTTCGAGCAGAACTCCAGGATTTTCAAAAATGAACCCTTGCAGTGGGGCTACCCCTGCACTGAAAGGGTTAAGTGCTCATTTTGTCTAGGAGCTGAAATAAAGAAGGGATAGTCATCCTCGGCCCCAACTGGCTGCTGGACCGGACCCTGCTGTCTCTTTTCCCCCGGGGTCTGGTGGTCTAAGGACCCGTGACGTCCTCACATCTAATACAGGTGCATTAGACGTGAGGACGTCGAGGGACATACCACAGCCGAAGTGGAGGGAAGAAAGGTGAGAGGTCACCGTCACAAGATCGAGGATCGGTTGAGTGTATCTTCTTTATTTCATTCCCAAGACCACAAGGAGCACTTATCCCTTGGAATGCAGGGCTAGCTGCACTGCAAGGGTTAACGTTTAAAAATCCTGGATATGTGCATTAAGATTTTTCTTGTTGGGTCCGGCAAGCTGAACAAGAAAAATCACTCGATTTCCCATTAATGTTAACAGTATGGAGGAATCTCCCCTGCTGGCTATTGTTAGTGCTCGCGGCTGTCAGAATACCTGACCAGTGACTGTATCTGTTTGGCTGCAGTCACTGTTCGCCTGACAATTTTCCACCTAACTCCTTCGACAAAAGTCAGTGAACTTCTGACGAGTCGGGTGGTGCCAGCAGGGTCACCCACGGATCGAATTGCGGCTGAAAATCAATACATGTACGGCCAGCTTTAGTCCCTTAAAATGTCCCTGATTTCTAGACTTGACCAGGTACATCATAAAAGCCTTATTTTTCTTTATCGCAGATTCGACTTATTGATTAATAATAATAAATCTGGGGGCTTGGTGTCTGTTTAGTCATTATTTACTAATAGTCATCCTATGAAATGCCTATAGGGACTTCATTCACATTTATACACTGAGTGGCCAGATTATTATGACCACCTGACGTTTGTAGGCAAATTAGCTATAATTTGGCGCTGAAGTTGCTAGAGGGCCAGAACATTATAAATAGGGTGGCAGGTTGTTTATCACGACAGTAGATGTGATTGTTTTCTGAAGATACGGGGAAACAACGCGATTTAACAGCCCTTGAACGTAGGATGATTGTTGGCGCTCGGAGCTATGGAGCGAGTATCAGCAAAACAGCAGAATTCGTTAAATGTTCAAGAGCAGCTGTTGTTAAAGTGTTTAAAGACCGGACTGTCAGCCGAAAATCTGGGTCTGAACGTGTGAATTGTGGCCGTCAGCGACTAGTCAATGTTAGGGCAGAACGGAGAGTGGCAAGACTGGTAGAAGACAACAGAAGGGCAACAGTGCAGTGTCAGATTCCTCGCATCACCTCTCATCATCTCGTGGAGTCACGAGGCGGCCCAACGAAGTACTGATGGGGGTGGTCATAATAATCTGGCCACTCAGTGTATATCATACTGAATTAGGAATAATGTCTACAAATGGTACAATTCACACAGTTAATGGCTTCACATTTCTACCACCAACACATTCACCTGTGCTGTATATGGTAGGAAGGGCGTGCACTGCAGTATTCACATTTCTAATGGATGTAATCTCACATGCGTCCATACAAACACAGATGTTTAAGCAAATGTACACTGATGCAGTTAAAATGATGTTAAAGTAAATGTAAACCCTAACTGAATCATATGTTTTATTTTCTAAAGCCCCGAGTATTCATCCTAACATAAAATACTTATTTTTTTCATTCTTAGTTGCGTCTCTGTGCTGCTGATCTCCAGCAGCGTTATTATAGCCACTTCCTGCCTACATGCACACCATCAATGGCTGCATGGCATTTTCCAGGGCGAGTTTCCTGATGGTGACAACAGCGGACCATGTCTGTGTAATGTGGGTTGAAATGACCACGTTTAGTCTCCATAGGCGGGACATGTTACTAGGTGGCAGTACAGGAGCACAGTTGGTTGACATGGACAGATCGATTTCACCCCATAACAGGAAGTGGCCGGCAGGATCACCATTAATGGAATGCAACCTGCATGTAAAAAAAAACAATTACAATGACTTTATAATGATGTTAACATGTTTAGGCTTAGTGATTAGGTTTGTATGTATTGCAGGAACACATATTGATGCATGTAAAACACATTAACTGAAGTACAAGAAAAATAAAAGTTGAAGTTCATAATCTCCTCTTTTGATATTTCCCTTAAAACTGAATTCAGGGCACAAAAATGTTCATTAAATATGATCCTCAATAGCCACAAAGGAATTCAATCTACTTTGTGTGCACCAATGCCTTTACAAGCCCAGATATTATCATATAAGTGTAGCAGCAACATCATCACTGGGCTGTACATAGTTTGTGCAGAGGGCAGATCTGTGGGAGGGATCCGGAAGGCTCCACCCAGTACAGGCTGGCTGCAGAAAACGACAGGAGGGGGCGGAGACAAGACCAGTCACCCTGTACAAGTAGAGGGAGCAGCTGTGACCAGTCTTTATTAGAGGAGGGGGCGGAGACAAGACCAGTCACCCTGCACAAGGAGAGAGAGCAGCAGTGACCAGTCTGTATTACAGGAGGGGGGTGGAGACAAACCAGTCACCCTGCTCAAGGAGAGAGAGGAGCAGTGACCGGTCTTTATTACAGGAGGCTCCAAGTCTCACGCTGGATTACTGCACAGATCTGGAAGAAATACACAAAGCTCACCAAGAAGAAGAACATTGTTCACATTACACAACGTAGTCCCAATACAAAGAGCCAGTTCACACCAACAAGCTGCCATACATACAGTTCAATAAAGTGTAATTTAAATAAAGTTTAAAAAAAGAAAAAAAGCAAGCACTGTGATGTGTTATAACAGCAGTGCACATGCACAACGCACACGCATAGTGAACACCATAACGTGCACCCGCTGGTGTAAGCAGGCATTTCTCACACCTGATTGGATGATTTTAAATAAACATGTCATTGTTATTAGCTTTTTGAAGCGTTTTGCTATTTTTTTTGCTCATTTAATTTTTATGTGTTTTCAGTCTTGAGCATTTTTTCTCTTAGCCAATCAAAAGCTAGTTACTAGGAAGAGATGACTGTTAGGTGCAAAATCCTGTGGAAAAGGTGCGCTGCTTAAGTTTTTCAGGCATTCCCATTCAAGTCTATGGGGTCAAAAAAGTGCGATTCTGGCCCAAAAAATTAACTTTTTTAAACTACAAGCAACCGTAAGAAAATAGGAACCTTCAAG
>NW_017306498.1:1637958-1702269 GCF_000935625.1 Nanorana parkeri
AAATCTTCTTTATTCCTTTACTCAACCGACCCGATAATATAAAAAAATATACGCGGCGCATCTTTGAAAAGACGCAAACGTTGACATCGATTTCCTCGTTGCCAGCTACGATGAATGTCAGCGGATTTAATCGTAATATGCCCTAAGTTGAAAGGAGATGAATTAGGAATTCTGTTTAATTTTTAGGAATCTGCACGATCTGATTTTTTTTTCTGACGTTTTTTTGGAAAGGAGGGGAGGAAATCTGCGATGATGTTCCTTTCTGTCTCTTCTTTCTGTAGTCTGCCACTTCTGATCATTAGCCGTGAGAGCTGTTAATGTCTTGTCTCACAGCTCCCCCTTTAGTCTATTTGAGATCTCTGTCTCACGTTCAAAGGCACGATCAATAGCAACTTCCTCCCAGCCTTGACCTATAGCTCTGTCTGCTCCTCCATCTGCAGCTGGCCCCCTTGTTATGTTTTCTCACCGTATCCTGGACATGGCAAATCACCATCGTTGACTGGCTCCCGACAGGGGCTCAATAAACACACCGCCAGACCCTGAAAGGAGCAGTATTCGACCGCAAACTACGTCCAGGAGTTAGTTTAGACAACCACAGTTCGATCAGCCATTGATCGGGCCGGGCGCTAAAGAATACATTTTATTAGCGTATCGCAATCAATTTAAAGGGCCATTAAACCCGAGACAAAAAAGTCGCGAGTGGTGAAAGGGTCGCTAGTGACGGTCACAAATAGGCATAGCTGGGAACGTCGCGGTGAAGGGTAGACGCACACTGGTAGCTAAACTTTGCATTTGTACCGCGGGCAGAGCGCATTTAAAGTAGCTGTTAACCCTAAACCATAATGATTACTAAACCACTGTGTATCATTATTATTATTATATTATTATTATATTATACCAGATTTATATAGCGCCAACAGTTTGTGCAGTGCTTTACAACATGTTGTGGGGAGACAGTACAATTACAATACAATACCATACAAATGGATTAGAAGGGCCCTGGTCCAGAGAGCTTACGATCTACAAAATATTCAAAGATTTTTTTTTTAAATGCTTGTTTTAAATCCTTTTTCTCATCTCTTTGCTGCTGTTCTCCTGCAGCTGCTTTGCCGTCACTGTCCACACTCCAGCAACGGTTGCATGGCATTTCTCAGGTGGGTTTACTCATGGTGACAACAGTGGACCACGCCTGCTCAATGGGTGTTTAAACGACCACTTGTAGTCTCCATCAGAAGCCCATGTGGGAGGGTGAAAACTCAGGAGAACAACTGGGGAGCAGGGACAGTGCGTTGTCATCCTGGAACAGGAAGTGCCTAAACATGAACCCTCGCGTGAAGATCACTAAATGTTATTTTAATATAAGTTGCAAATTTAAAAGTGAGTTTTGAAATCACATCAACATGGCAAAGTTTATATGAGATTTTAGCAATTGGTTCATATACTTTAAGGAAGGAAATGAGAACAACTGAAGGGAAGCTATGCAAATAGGGTCCCTGATGATAAATTCACCCCTACACCCCAAGGCAGGAAGAATAATGACTGCCGATTTAAAGATGTAGTATTTTCCCAAATTTTCTGTTTGCATTTTTGTGATCTTTCTGCAAGCAGAGAGTTTTGTTACCTTAGCTGTGTCTGTTAGTGTTCCCTGAGTATGGAGTGTACTAAGGATGCACCGGTACCGATACTAGTATCGGTGCCAATACAGAGTATTTGGGCGAGTACTCATACTCGCCCAAATGCTCTGATACTTATCCCAATACTGGAACTTCCGTTCAGAGGGAGAATTCCTCTAAACGGCAGTGCCGCAAGGGAACATGGAGCTGGCATTCTGGCCAATTAGCATCGAGCTGGCCAAAAAACATGGAGTTGCTTCCGAGCCAATCAGGAACCCAGGCTGCAGGTAATGACCTGCCTCCAGGCTTCCTGGCTGGCCGGGAAGCCAGCTCGATGCTGATTGCTGGGAAGCCGACGTCCTGGCCAATCAGCGTTGAGCAGGCTTCCCAGGCAATCAGGGGAGCCGGGCAGTGGGCATTGACATGAATGAATCAGGAACCCGGCTCCATGCTACGGGAATACGGGAATGCGGTATAGGTACTCAGTATCGGCGAGTACCGAAACATAAATATCAGTACTCGATACAGAAAAAACAGTATCGGTGCATCCCTAGAATGTACTATCTCAGTCTCTAGCCCTACCAGGACATTCTGGCGATATCCTTCTATAATAAAGCACAACTATACTCACCTCCCCTCCAGCGGTGTGATGTCCACTAGCTTCTGTGCTGGCACAAACATCTTCTCCAGCTCTTCTGAGTTCAGGATCTTCTGCTATCTTTAATGGCCACACCAGGATGACGTACCTCCTGCACATGTGCGGGAGTTTACTTATCCCTGCAGATGCCAAAATTGTACACTGAGCTGCACATGCATGTACATTGTAAAGAATATTGCGGACAGACAGGTTAGAACCCATATTATGTAGCACTCTATGTAGGTCACACATTTTTTTATTTTTATTTAAAGTTCCACTTTAAGGATGTTTATTACCTGCCCAAGCAGGTAATAAACTTGGGAAGCTTGTTGGTGCATGCTGGCACTAGCACCCCTAGATGGAGCTGATGAGTATAGAAAATTCCTATACTCATCAGCACCATCTAGGGGCACTGGATTATAAATGAACCACTAAGTATCTGAGGTAATTACTGGCACATGGTCTTGTTCCTAGGCCCAAAGTGCTCCTGTGAGGAACCCTTGAAGGCCCTTGAACCCTGCCGCTTCAATTCCAAGTGAATTGAATGTGTTCAATGCTTAAAATGTAGGTCTATTGAAACCTTTTTATGTTAGTTTTGGGTAGTGTAGAGTAGAGTTAGAACCTCTATCAGCTTTTTTAACACTTTCTGTGCCCCCCATCGGGAAGATTTCCCTGCACTTCCTTTGCCCAGGGACACAATTGAATGGAAATCTCCCCAAGATGAGGGAAAATCCTACCTCTGACACATGTCATGGGGACAAGACTTCTCAGTGGACGATTTCTCCTTTACCCCTTTAACAATGTAAATCTTAACATTTTGGCTGCTCCCTCATTTTCTTTTCTGACAATGGGCCTCAATGCAAATAGCGAGGTTAGATCCCCTAAAGGAGACATAGACAGCAATGCAAACTTGACATAGTGTCTAACCATTCTCTGCTCAAAACTATAAAAACAAATTGTCAGGAGTTACACTTTCAAGAGACCCTGTCACCAACTTAATAAAATTGCAGTTTGAAAAAAAAGGAAAGACTCTGCAGTCACTGTTCGGCCGGGTATTTTTGGGCCGTCTCCTTAGATAAAAGTCAGTAAAAAAATCGACTTTTGTGGCTAACTGGGCCACACATTGGTCGAATTTAAGCCGAATCAGCAGGACTTAGTAAAATTTTAACCGGTGTATGGCTAGCCTAAATCATCTCTGCCACATATAATTCAAGCAATACATTTAGAATAAGACTATAAAACTATTAAACTTTTACTTGTGGTCAGCATTAAATATTTACAGTAGACTATATATCATAAACTTCCCTGGTGTCCCAGCGAAGGAACATAAAATATACATTTAATTATTAACTCCATTCCTTTTAACACGCAGGTTTCCTTTTCCAGCAGCGCCTGAATATCCGTGACGCGGAGGTTAACGTATGCATTTTATCTATGTTGTGAGCTGATCTCTTTTGAATTTAATTGCCAGCTTCTGAGAATTATTACACTTAGATAACAACACAATGCCTTACCTTGTTTCCTTGCTCTTGCAAGTCCAAATAACGATTATGTAAAATACATTCCACAACACCCTCCTGCATCAAATCAAACTGTTTACAGATTACAGCATTGTGACATATAGAACATAATTATCCTGCAAAGCCTCCATCCTCATTTAAGGATTAAAAGGACAGTTTTGAATGTTAATGCACCATATCTTTAGATCGCAAACAGCAACCCCATTGGGTGCTTTGTCGGAGCAAAATGACTGGGGAAGAAGGAAATTAAATTCACAGTCGATGCAGGGGGCAGTACAGTAAAGTCTTTACATATTTAGAACATCTTGTAATGGAGTTTCTTCCCATTTCATCTCTTGGAAATCTGCTTTTTAAAGGGCAACTCCAGGCTTGGTGTAAAAATCATTCCGTGAGAAGCTAATGCGAAGAAAAGAAGCACTGAATCAATGCTAAAGTCAAAACATTCCCTCCATTTGCCTTATTTTGACTTTTATATAATTATCCGACTGCCATCGAGCAAGATTTTCAGAGGCCCCTTGGGCCGGGCCTCACCCTCTTGTCAGATGTGCAACTTCACTCAATCAAGTCTAAATCTCTTCAGCTTACACAAGGGTGGGACAGTGTTACAGGGAGGCTTGGTGTAAGGAGTACAGATGGGGGTTACAGTTGCAGGGAGGGTAAGTGTTAGGATTACAGGGAGGATATGTGTTAAGTAGACTATACACTGTGCAAAATCCACATAGTGGGTGACCCTGTCGGCACCCTTCAGCCCGGCATCCCTTGATCAGTTGATCAAAGGAGCAGGTTGGAAAAAAATTTGGCCGATCAGCCAATCAGCAGCAAGTTCCGTTTGGGTATTCTGACTATAGCCAGAGCCTCTAGATAGGCAGAGCCAGCTGTCAATCCCGCAGCTGGGTGGATCTCAACAGTAATGTCGGGCTCTGTCCCGGCTGCGGCGGTCTCAGTATAACGCGAGCTGTAGCTCGCGATATACTGAGCGTTGGGTCACGGGAGGACGCTAGTTTATGTCCTCCCGTGACCCTTAGGAGAACTATGGGGGAAAACACTGACCCCATAGTTCTCCTTTAAGGTTATGGCAAGGGTTAATGAAAGAGTTACAGGGAAAATTTGTGTTAGTGTTATAGGGTAGGGTAATGTGATGGTTACGGAGAGGGTTAGAGTCAGAATGCCCGAACAGAAACTGACTGGCTGCAGTCTCGGTTCGGCTGACACATTTCTTTCCGGCTCCTTTGATTTTCAGGAGTTTGGGGAGTCGGATGGTGTCGGCAGGGCTACCCACTGACCCACTGATCAAATTTTGCCCGACTTAGTAGGATAATGGCCAAAATTTGATCCATCTATATCCAGATTTAGTCTAGTGCCTCTTGGAGCTAATCTCTTTGTGGGGGCTCTGTTGTGCAAAAAATGACCAGCAAGACATTTTTTTCCCGCTAATTTCTGAAGCGCTTTACAATGTACACAAGCAAGTCATATCAATTCTTGCTTCCAAGCAGCCTAAAGTCAAAAGGCAAACAAAGACACAGTCGCGTGCCACTTTTTGAATGGACGCCAATCAGTATGTAAATGAGTTATAGTATAAAACCAGATCACAAACATATAAACTCCATAAAAATAGGGTTCCCGGTCAATTCCAGAGCCCTGGCACTGCAAGAATAACAGCTTCTATTAAATGTTTCAAAACAAACAATGTCGTATTTCCTGACTTTTGTTATAAGTGAACTACTACAGATAACAATATTATATGTTATTGTTTATGTGGTTTTGCTGTTGTTGCTGCTTTAGGTGTTGCAGGAAAGCAAAGAAAAAAATGTATAACAATTGCTAGAAGCTTGATAACGTTAGCCTGTTGGCTCATTGCCTGTCGTAATGAATCACCATACCTGTCCCACATAATGGGGTATGTTAGCACAACAGAGTCCTGAAAATGATGGAAAGGTCTACGCTATGGGGTTAATGAACCTGATCAATGTCAATTTCTACCGCCTGACCCCAGAGATACTTCGTGCTGACGTCCTTCTACAGGGCTATAAGCATAAAATACATAGTGGCGTACAGGCGTGTGTCCGTATGATATACAGAATTCATCAGTTAAGGTCAATGCTGAATGCCCCAGAGAAAATCTAGATTCATTCCTACATACCATACATCCCTTTCTAGCCATTTGGTGAACACTTCATTCTTTAAAGGTTCACTCCTGCCAAACTGGATCTCCAGGCAAACTAAATACAGTAAACTCTCTGCTATCCGGTATTCAACTAACCAGAACTCTTATCTAACCAGTAAAAAGAAAATCCCCAGTGTACTCACTGTTCTGCTGATCTGCGGCATGTATTATCCTGGAAACGATCGTGTGTCTATTTGTCTTAATTTGTTTTTGATTTCTGCATTACAATATTAATATGAAGTCAATACAGAGTTTATGTCATGATATGGTATAGTACAGGGTATGGCATAGTATGGGGTATGGCATAGTATGGGGTATAGTATGAGGTATAGTATGGGGTATGGCATAGTATGGGGTATGGCATAGTATGGGGTATGGCATTAGTTAGACCTATTTTTGATAGTAACTCTCAAGCAACCAGAACTACAATTATCCAAAATCTACCAATCTCTGTGGATGCCGGATAACGGGGAGTTTACTGTACACAGTTAATAGTAAGCAAACTGTAATTTTGGTCAATCAGTGTTGTGATCCAGAAACCACTGCCAAACAACAAAGCCACCACTTGAACCTCCCTGATGACAACACTGTAGTTAGGCATTATGCTCCAGGGCCCACCCTAGCCCATAACCGGGCAATGAAGGAGCATAAGGGTACTGATTGGGTCATCACTGTGCTTTTCTTCTGTCAGCAGGATTCCTGTGTTCAAGTGACAGCAGCAAGCAAAGCAATAGCCTTCTGACTGGCTTAGTGTGCTGCGACTCCCTCCCCCAGTAAATTACAGAAAGAAGTCTGTAGAAGAGATTACAGAAGTTTGATATGAAGACATATTTGGAAACTTATACTAGCTCAAGATAAAAAAATTTAAAAGACAGCCTCAGGCTCTTTACAAAAGCCTCCCTAGCCCCCAAAACATACACAGCTGAGCCACCAACCCCCCCACCTCCACAAGTGCTTATATACCTCCTTTGGCAATGACCTCTTGTGTTGTCTGCAGCCCAGCCGGTAACAATTTATAGTGTCAGGCAGTTTAGCCTGCACACTGACGTCCCATAGACTTAAATGAATGTACCAACCCATATTGCTGGAGCACATCCCATTTATGTCTATGGGAGGTTAGTGCATAGGTATGGCCATTTTTATCATATGGGCTGCAGACAACATGGAAGCTTGCCGCTAGAAGCACTTCCGGGTGGTGATTGGGTGGAGGTGCTCATCTGTGTATGTTTAGCAAGCTAGGCAGGGGTGCTGGGGAGGTTTTTGTAAAAAAAAAAATAAACTTGTCCTTTACTGTAAAGAGGGGTACAGCTCTGAACTTTGAAATGCACCGTTCTCCATATTTTTCATCCAGCTGTAGAACGCCCACTGCTTGGAATGTCCTTGCTGACAGTAATCTGGTCTTCTGTGAATATCCATCTCTAAGCCTACAAAGGTGAAGACCAGGTATTTTCAGCTCCTTCTATTTTAGCCTCTGAAACAACAAAAAGGAAGCTGAGCAGGACTGGATGGTCCCACAAAAGGCTCCAGACTCCAGAATGGGAAGCCCATGTAAGAGGTTTCTGAATCTGCTCACAGTGTTTTTGGGTAAAGACAGCATATGACTCACTTCTGTTCTCATATGTGATAGCACCCATGATTGGCCTTGGTTTGTCCCTTTGGGGCAAGGATAGAGTCATCACCCCTGTGTAATAGACATGTAAGCTGCAGAAAACTTTGGTTTGGATATTTCGTTGTTTGGGAATTCAGGATTCGGATACGAAATTCAATTTGGTTCGGGTTTCGGATTCAGATGAAATCTGAATTTTGTTAGTTTCGGATGAGTTTACGAATATCCATTGCGAGTAAAACAGAAAACCGTATACAGATATTAATACTAAAGCTGAATCTCCTAGACCCAATGGGCATTCAGGATCTGAATTTCCAAATAGCATTCGGGAGCTCCTGAATGCCATTCAGGTCTAGGAGCCTCAGCTTTAGTATTATATGTTTATACTGAACACGAATTTTCAATATGGCATGTGACTTTTCTGGCCAATCAGATGGCTCCCATGTTGCCGTAACGGAATTCGATTGATGCATTAAACAGAAAAACACATCTGATTGGCTAGAAAAGTCACATGTCCGATTCAGGAATTCAGATGGGAAATTTGGAAACTGAAATCCGGATTCGGACACATTCGGATGCATTGGAATTCGTGTCCGAATGTCCGAATTTCGGAAAATTCGTCCCAATTTTGATTCGGAACAAAACGAATCACACATGTCTACTGTGTAAGTTCCAACAAAGCCTACATTGGAGATCCAAAAAAGAATGAAAAAGTTGAAAAACATTTTATGAAAAGAAAAACATGGCAGTTGTTTATGATACAAAGTGCTTTTGCTAACCAAATTATATCCGGTCAGGGTTTAAATCTTTTGGTCTTTTGTTGGAAACCCAACCAGCTCTGCCATTAGAAAGAAGAGTTTGTTTTGATATTGTAGTTCTTCTTAAGTCCACCTCTTTACTAGTCCATTATTGACACCGAGGACCGGGTCACAAGGTATTTTGTTATCCCTCTTCTTTTGGGTTCCTGTTGTGCCTGCCCTGTAGACACACACACAAGCGTTTAGCTACAATCACCGCTAAATACTGCATATGCCGTATCACATAATAAGTATCTGTAATTGGCGTCTTTTGTCTACTGTAATGGGTAGGCTGCAATTTGCAGTGCAGATGTATTCGTAATCTACCTCTGTTAGTTTAATATCTCATACACATCACATACACGAATCACCTACAGAACAGCAGGCAAAGTGGAGCAAAGTGGGTACGGCGATTCCCCGCAAATGGTTTAGAGACTTAGAGCGGCAGAAAATGAAGATTTCCCAGCCGCTATTTGAATATAAACACTCTTCACTTACATGCAGAAAAGTTTAAAAGAAGCACATCAAGGAAGTAAAAAAAAAAAAAAGAGAGAGATGGAGATAGACACTGATGCCTCATATCTTCATGAGAATGTAAGAAGACAAAAGGGTGTAAAATGACGGCAATTTTATGTATTGCGCATAAGGGCTGTCTGAGTTAATGCATATGACAGGATAATATAGGTATGATTACAAAGAGGCTTTTGCTCTGCCCCTACCTCTGCAAAGAACAAAGAACGCATACGTATTAACCCCATGTTGCCTGAGAGGCCTGCAATATCTAGCTGACCTCAATGGATGACACTTTCCCTTAGGCTGAAAATACATTAGTGGTGTAGACACAGGGATGGAAGAGACCGCATCTGTTGCCGGAGATGCTTAGCCACTTAAACTGGACCTGATGCCAGAAAGCAAAGCTTTGCTATCTTATGGACAATATCTTGAAATATTAATTGTGCTGAAGCAGTTCTCTGAGAAATGTATATTGTGTGTGGAATCCATTCTAAAAAAAATGGCAGTGCACTTCCTGTGCCTAGGAGCTGCTGTAGCTACAGTCGCAGAGCTGTGCATCTACAGTGTGAGATCATCTAAGGCAGTCTTCTTCTACCAGGGTGCTACGGCACCCTGGGGAGCCTTCTGGCTTTGTCAAGGGTGCCTTCAAATGTTTGCATAGTATGATGCATATTTATGGTTTAGGCAAGCCAGCCACCAGCACCTTGGAAACACATGCCGCTAAGCCAGAGCGGGCAGTATCCAGAACCTTCTCCAGTATTCAGAAGAGGACAGAAGTCCACCTCTGTCCAGGCCTGCTCCATCTGCCACCATTCTGCCATGCTGCTGCAGCTGCACTGTGATGATGATTATAAGGGAGGACTCTAATGTCAAGGGGTGCCTGATATGAAAGGGAGGGACTCTGATGGGAATGGGGCTCCTGATGGGAAGTGGGACTTCTGATGTGAAAGGGGGGGCTCTTATGTGAAGGAGGGGACTCCACATCATTTTATGTTTTTTCTTGTGTAGGGTCCCCACTTAAAAGCAATACCAGCCCCCCTATTTAGGATAAAGGTCTGGTATAGATTTTGGGGGGAACTACACATAATTTTTTACATTTACGTTTTTTACATTTTAGACTGCCTCAAGATTTTGCATACTTTTAAAGGGTGCTGTGACTGACAAAAAGGTGGAGAAATGCTGATCTAAGGCACTACTGCCTCTCACAGTCTCAACAGATCAAAAGTGTGATTTGGTGATGTCACTACTGTTCTGCTCACTATTCTCCTTGCTGGAGTGGATGCTGTACCTGAGGACCTGCAGTGCAAGGATCTCCCTGCTTCTAATACATTTATTCTGTGGATCCATGCTTCGTCCACCTCTCTTATGGCATGACATGTGTGACCTGCGTGACATAAGAAGCAAAGCCCTGCTCCTTCACCAAGATAGTTGCTACCACAAAGAGACACGGTGCAGAATAAGGCATGGTAAATCAGTAATGGGGAAAAGATCGGCTGCAGAGAATTCCAGGAATTCTCAGTTTCTAGCTCCAACTTGGAAACCTGTCAAGCCCCCCTGTCAATGCATTCCTGGTACCCCTCTAATGCCCACACTGATTGATGTTTTAAGATTAGGAGAACCTTGGAGAAAACTTTTAAGTTGTTGGTAGATAAAAAATGTCAGATCTGCCACTGACAGTTTTCTTTGTCAAAAAATATCTACCTTTTATCATGAAAAAGCAGTTCAGTGAATTTTCCTAGCCTGAGATGATGACACCAGTCTGCTGCAGGCAGGAGGAAGCATTTCCCCAGTCTCTCCCCACCATGATCAGACTGCAACATTGCTACTTTGTAGGAAGTCACAAGACAAGAGGCTGCAACTGATACTGATGTGTTTCAAACATTTGTGAACACTGTGAACTGCACAGGCACCAGGAATGGCATGACTGTGTCACCTCTGAGTCCATATGTCAGTCCAGGAAGTAGAGCTGAGCTTGGATGATACCACAATGGCCCCATTTTTTTGGAGAGTAAAAGCAGATGATGACATTGTCAGGGTGGGTGTGTTGTGATCTCTGTAAGAGGCAATAAATATACTTAAATATTCATATACAGTACAGTATCCCATAACATCTAAAAGCAGACACAGTCTGCGCTTGCTTGTTTGCATTTTAGCTTCTTAAAATCTTGCCATCCAAACTGAGAAGGAAGGGGTTAAGCTCCCCAAGAAAGTAATATACGGGTGGCGTTACGCTACAGCTGTTGGAAACATCATTTCAAACAATGTTGAGAAACGACATTTGCGGGCCAGGTAATTTGGGTAATTTGCACCAGTCGCACTGGAGAAGCTATAGCTCCAGTATTTATTTTCTTATGGCCGTTTCATGTGGTTCCAGTTTGCAGACGTAGAAATCCAGAGCAATGTTTATTTATAAAGCGCTAGCACAGTCTGCTGCAGCCATGCAGGAAAGGCTCGGACATGCAAATAACATGAAAGGATAAAGGCATGGCTGTAGTTTTGTGGGATAACTTGGTGGATAAAGTCGGCTTGCCGGAGAAAGTTTGGCGTTTATTAATTCCGAGGCCACTTGGTGTTATTCCCGGTGGCCGGTGAGCCAAAGGCAGCAAAAGAATTATGTTTTAGAGTTCAAAACAAGGGGCCCCTTATAGAATTGTTCCCACAAACTGAATTTATGGGGGTCTCAGGGGCTCACAAAGCTTTCTTTCTAGCTAGATCTCCACACATTTGTGTGCCAAGAATGTGAAATGTCAACAGGCATCTTGGCCGAAGCTGAGTACTAACACAAAGGCCAAGAAGGTATTACTGAAAGACTTGACATTTGTTTATGGAAGCCATTTTGAATTTCCTTATGTGTGGGCAGTTTTGGCCCAGAGGGAAATGTCAGCTAATAAGCCTTGAAATTGGTTGGAAATGCTTTTACCTTGTTAAGTGCAACCCTGCGATGGAGTCGACCAAGTTTAATATCTGCACAAGTCCATGTAGCTACACGGAGACCCTGAAGGAGCCATACAGTAGGAACAAGGGTCAAGTGAACATGTTAGAGGGGGGAGCTTATCATTTTGATCCCTTCGTCCCATAGAGGAACCAGATGCCGATAGGGATGCCAGATGTAGAAAAAAGTCTTATCAATAAAACTACTTTGGACACTTCTACTCTTCTTCGCACCTACAATAAAATACCATAGCGCCTCTCATCCATTCATGTAACTGTTTAAAGTGACCCTGTCAATATAAAAAAATCCCAAGCAGATCTACCTGCGAGAAAATTGAGTGAATACTTGCTGACCATTCCTCACTGGTTTCTCCTGCCAGCTTCCACGTCGCTATGCTTTCCACATGTCATGAAGTGACGAACAGGTCGGAGATTTAATTATTCACTCTCTTTTTTGCAGGTATGTATGAACACGTCACAAAAATAAAGGTAGAGCCCTGTATGGCAAGAGTACAGACAATCTGCTCTGAGAATATGATATCTGTTTACAGCTTGAAATGATTGGTCAAATGACATGTTCCAACTACTTTCACTTTAAGTCAGTGGTCAGTGTCATCCCTATAATGAGATAGCCTGAGGTAGTCAGGTGGCATCTCATTGGGAGGGCAGCAGAATTGGGGGGTGGGGGGGCAGAGGGGCAGCCACAGTGTCCCAGGTTGCTTACAGTTCTTAGTAACCTGTGAAGCTCTGTCCGACTTCCCACCCAACTCACAGACGTCATTGGTTGGCAGGGAGCTGGTTGGCATCCTGCCAAGCTCCTGGCAGCCCTTGACATCAGTGAGCTGGGCAGGACCAGACAGAGAGCCGCTGACAGGCACAACCACCTGTCCCACCATATCAGCTGACCCTCCCAATCTGTTGAAATATTGGCAACTATGGAATTCACACTCATAGGGTTGAAGAGCGAAAGGAATAGGTCAGGTTAAAAGTGTTGTTATACACATTATTGTACCTATTGCAATAACTCCTGCAGTATACAATTTCAGTCACTAGATGGCAGTGTTTATAAGTTCTGTTCTAAGTTCTGTTATATAGCTATGGTATATACTCTGTTGTATTGAAAAAGGTAGATAATAAAGCTGTGGCTTACTTCCTGTTTTCAAGCCATGTGCAGCATGCATATCAGACTGTGTGCTTGTGTTTCTCTGTGAGGCTGTGCAAGAAGTTCCAACAAAAAGTTAGGATTAGGGGTTAGGATTTGTTACCCTTTAGAGCTAATTTCAGGTTTAGGGGCAGTGGGTACAGTAAAGGCCAAAGTGCATATTTCATACCACTTGAGATTGAATGTCAGGTGACAAATTATTATTTAAAGTGTATGTATAGCACAAACCTTTTTTTCAGTTCTGGATAGAGTGGGGAAGGTTTTGATGCTGACTATGTTGCTGACTATGTATAACAACCCTCTCTATGTGTCCTGGTGACCATTGTCATTAAGACAAAAAATGCAGGAAATTCCAAATTTTGAGTTGGTAAAGGAACAGAAACTGAAAATTTTTAGAGATTTCCTCACACTTTCTGTTGCATCTCCAGGACAGGAAGCGAAGTGAAATCTTCCCTTGGATAGACACAGAGGAAAATTGCCTTGGTGCCAAAAGTTTTCATGATACCATGCATAATATGCAACCCCAGAATATAATGTAGCATACTGACATGTGATTCAGCTTGTTAACATACAAAATATATTATACATATTATACAAAAATAATAAACCTAAGCAAAATATGAATTTTAGGTGGACTAGGTGCTTTTGTAATCTTAAAGAAACTCAGTCACCTTGCCCATACAGGTTAAGTTGACAGCGTCTCTGGAAAGCACATCCGTGAAACCCATATACACATATTGTGCTCCTTGCCACTCCACAGCTGGCAGGAATATCTGGCATGTGCCGGTATGGAGAAGCAATTGCTGGTGCCTGAGCCCAGCAGCCAATCATTGCCGAGCATTGAGTGGACTAAACACTGTCAGATATCCATGGGAGAAGTTACCACAGCCAATCTCATTTGAGGAAGGAGCTGCAAGGAGGCGCAAGTATATAGTATAGGGGGACTTGGGGGGGGACTTTGCTCTGCATAGGCAAGGTAAAAGTGTCTCTTTAAATACTGGAAAATATTGAAAACTTGTGTAATAGGAGTTAGATTTTTTTACCTTGTTTAGAGTAACCTAGCTAGAAGAAGTGACCACAAAAAAACAGAAATTCCAAATTCTCTGCATGTTCACAAAGAATCCATAGATAGTATGTTTTTGTTTGTGCTGCAAGGGTTATAATGTTTCTAAAATTATAATGGAGTTTGCTATTTGGTCATTTCAGATAAAACTTTTTTGTTTTTTACTACAAGCGAGTACAAGCGAGATGTACACTTTGGTGATGTGCTTATTGGAAGTAACAGTGGAGACAACGGCACTGATGGAGAAAACAAAAAACCTTAACATGCGCATCAGAGTTTATTTACAAAAAGGCTTTGTAATTCTAATTGTTGTATCTTCCAAACATTCCAAATAGGCACAATGCTCTCACACGCCCACACATACACAGATTTAGGATCCATGCCAGCTTTCGCCCTTGAAACGTGCTTCCCCTAACTACTTGTATTAAAGCTAAACTCCAGGCAAGCAGCAAAACATACAGCGGAAATACAATATATATGAGAACTGTTTTACCTGCCAAGGGTTTAGAATTCAGCTAGTTTTGTGATCCAGGCACCTCTACAGACAGTACAGCCAGGGATGGATTTACTCTCTCTGTTGCCCCAAGGCCAGGTTCCTCAATGCGCCCCCTCCCCGCGGCGCCGGGAGGGACAGACCTGCAGGCTGCATTCAAGTGATCTCGGCAACATCGCCAAGATAGCTTGCCCAAAGCAGGGCTAAATGTAGAATAAAACATGTCCCGGGTGTCGAGATATAGGAATTCCACACACCTGCTGCCCCTCTACTCCCTGCTGCCCCATGGCCGGGCCTCTGTGGCCCTGTGGGAAATCCGGCCCTGAGTACAGCCAGATCCATGACCTTCAAAGCAGCACAGCTTGGTGAGGGACACACCCGTGGTCTGCTGATTGGACAATGAAGGAGCAGCAGCAGCAGCACAGGAATAAATGATTACTTAGCTCACTCTGCCCTTTTCTCCTGGCAGCATTTTAGCACAGGGTAAAGGTGTTATTGGAGTTCTAGTTTACTAGTTCACCAGGGAGTAGCATACATTTAGGTAAGGTGGATATAAATGGCCCTGCATTTCCTCACCTAACTGAGTGCAACAGAATATAATGAAAAATAAAATACAATGTTTTTTTAATTTATTTTACTTTTTTGAAATGTATTATATATTTTCTTAACTGTTGACTGGTATATAATTTGCCTGATATATAATGCAGTATTACATTACCTACAATCGACCAGTGGCGTCACAAGGGGGGTACGGGCCGCACCCGGGTGACACCATTGGAGGGTTGACACCAAAATGACTGGCACCCGGGTGACACCATTGGAGGGTTGACACCAAAATGACTGGCAGTCTTGTACTCAGTCATCGACCGAGAGCCCGACAGTTTCGGGACAGAGGAGGGGACCCGGCGGCATACCTCATCCAGCCGGGTGACTGTCCCCTCCTCTCTCTGCCGGCGTCTATCACCAAGATGACCGCCGGAAGGTATCAACAAGATGACTGTGCATGCGCGATGACGTCACGGCGGGATGTCACCCGGTAACCGCTCCGGGTGACACCCGGCCTCGGGACCCCCCTGCATTCGACTTAGATTACAGAAAAAAGCCTAAGAACTTTTCAAACTATTCGACCAAGAAGACTAAGGACATCTAGTGGCAAAATGAAATTACTTCAGGGGCGCGCGATGGAGAGCAGGTTAGTATTGTAGTGAGAGCGTTTTTGTTTTTTTCATTTCTTTTTGTTTTTACCTACCACTGAAGGTTCTTTTTTAAAAACAAAAATGAGCCCAGAGTTGGGATTTAAAATTATGGAGTTTTTTTTAGTTCTCACCAATAAATAAAATAAATAAAAAACGCTGCACACCCCCCTTTAAGAGCTGAGCTTATTTGCTTATTAGCCAAACTTTCGGCTTTGGAGGCAAAATATTTCAGAGTTTATAAAGATCTAAAAAGCAATAAAAAAAATGTTTTTTTTTTTTTTTTTTTATGGTATTCAGCCTTTTCTGACACCTTAAAGAAAAAAAAAAAAGAACTGAAATTATATATTTTCTAAAATGACTCATTAATTGGTGACACAGGCAGCAGAGGTATGCGTTACTTATTACTTCTAAAGTACGGAAGTCCAGTCCTGCCGAGTATAATGTAACAGGTCCTTGAGATTATTGCTGAGAATCCCGTAAAATAAAGAATGCTGATAGGTCAGGAGTGTAATAAAGAGGGTGTAAAAAGGTATTCTGGGCCCGTCTGGCAGAGGTATGCATGTTATGGACACTGTACGACGCTGCTTCATTTATCTTTTCCCACTTCTCGCTGAAAACTTTTGCCACATGGCCTTTAGCGGAGTCAGATTTATGGGTCGGTTTTATCCCTCCTGGATATCTGTGGAGACCCTGGTAAATTCATCAGGGGTGCAGAGGTCACGTCCACTGTCCCCGCTTCCCTTCCCTGCTGTACGATGTATGGATTTGGGGTCACGGCCGGCCTGCGAGCCTTTTTTTAAAAAAAGCATTCAAGAATTCATAACCGTATAGTCAATATTTTTCTACAATTTGTATGATTTATGGTACCGTTCCAGAGATTTACAGGGGCTGGAAGGAAAGGCTGCTGCAAATGAGTGCAGAGGCTGGGGCCGGTCCGCTGCATACCACATCTGATAAAAATAAACACTGAACTTCACCAAAGACCGGTGGAAGAATTGCATAAGCAAAGGAAACGGACCAACGCTTTATTTTAAAGCTTGGAATAAATATTTTACCTATTACTTAGCAGTGGCGTAATGAGAACCTTTCAGGGCCGCTCTGCCAGGAGGCCCACCGCGGGCCTCTGTAAAGTGGGGTATAAACAGTGAGAAAGGCCCATGCCTATCAGGGGGCGCTGGTGGGAAGCCTTTGCAGAACGGCGCTTTTGTTTGGCAATAACTGGCAGCAAAATACTGCCATTTATTGTAACTGCTGTGCTGTCTCCAGTGTTGGAAAACAGCTAAAAGGCTTTGTAAGTGGTTGTTAAAGTGACATTAAAGTAAAAAATAACCCCACCAGCGCTGACTCCTCTCTGCTTGCAGGCACTTCCAATCCAGCGGTGTCTGCATGCGGGTGAACGCGTCCATAGACTTACCTTGCGTCTCTGCTCGTCTCCCGCCTGAGAATCCGAACTGCGCATGTGCCCGCCCCAAGATGCTTTGCGGCCTCCCGAGCAGTTTAGGATTCTTGCGCGGGAGCGCTCGACGAAAACAGGGTAAGTTTAAACCGCTGTTAAATCGTTTTTCTTTCCTTTTTAAACTTTTTGCCTATATCTACTGCTTGCTAGCAGTAGAAATAGGCAAAAAAAATGGAGGGTTTAGATCCCCTAATATTTGGAATTTTATCCTTTGGGCGATTGGAAGCCATTGCAGGGATTGACAGAGGGGGATAGCAGATTCATACTGGCTTCAGATATACTTAAAAGGGTCTATTTATAATAAACAATTCAGATAGCCATTCCCCCTGTGAATCTCTGTGAAGGTTTGTTCTTTGCGAACAGAAGCAAAAATAAACATCCTTTGTACATTTTCTTTTCAGGTCGAATGTAATGTAATTTATAACTGCATTTGTGGCCACTAGAAGGAGCTAAATCATAATTTGTTTCCTATGCTCTTCAGCTCCATCTAGAGGCTATAATGTGGTATTATATTTAATTACATTCAACCTTAAAATAGAATATACCAAGACCATTCATTTTTGCCTCTATTCACCCAGAGCAAGCATTCACAGAGATTTGCAGGGTGAATGGCTCTGCAAATTGTTTATAAACCTCCTAACCATCTTGTCTTGATTTGTATTGTTACTGTACTCTCTTCCTTATATTGTAAAGTGCTGGGCAAACTGTTGGCTCTATATAAATCCTGAATAATAATAATAAATGGACTCCTAAGAGTGAGCAGGGGGTAATCAGACTGACCTGAGGTTAAACCAGTCAGTGGACAAGTTCCGACCCGCCTGCTGGCTTGTGAAAGTATGTTATGAAATCAGATAACACCCTAGGCTTGCTTTAAGCAGTTTTGGTCAACAAGAACTTTTGGCCTGCTCATATTTCCGCTGGTGGCCTGCTTGCTTTACCTGTGCACACCCATACATGTAGTTTTAAAATAGTGATAAGCCGAACAATCCCCCCGCCTTCCCCCCACGTGTTTGGTTCAAATTCGAACTTTCGAACATGGAAAAAGTTTGATTTCAAACTCGAACTCAATACAAGTCAATGGGGGGTAGAACTTTCAAAACCAATTGTCCCCTTTTTGAAGGCTTATATGCAAGTTAATGGCCATAAAAAGGTGTATGGGGGTCCGGGTACTGCCCTAGGGGACAGAAATCAATGCAAAAAAACACTTTTAAAAAATAAAATGTTTAAAGGAGCAGTGATTTTAACATCACTTAAAGTGAAACAGAAATGAAAAAATGTAAACATCGTGCCTGGGGGGGTCCCCTTAAACTGCATGTAAAGTGGCACATCTGTATGATGTATAGAACCTGCTGCAGCAAAAATGACATTTTTTAAAGAAAAAAATGACATTTAAAAAGAAAAAAAAAAGTGTGCGCTTGCCCCTCCCAAACAATATCAGACCCTTTAGGTCTGGTAGGAATTTTAGGAGGGACCCCATGTAAAAAAATACAAAAAAAAGTGTGTGGGGTTCCCCCTTAAAGAACCCCACCCCAAAAATGGGGGGGAAAAGTCGTGGGATCCCTCCTAAAATTTCATACCAGACCCTTGATCAGAGCACAGGCCTGGCAGGCCTGGAAAGGGGGGGGGACGAGCGAGCGCCCCCCTCCCTCCCACACCAGGCCACATGCCCACAGCATTGGGAGGATGTCCCTGCGCCGATGGGGACAAGGCCCTCTTCCCCACAACTCTGACCCGGTATTTGTGGGGGTCTGTGGGCAAGGGGGCTTATTTGCATCGGGGTACCCCTTTAATTAAGGGGGCACCCCCCCACCTTGTGAATGAGTAAGTACCCTACAAATTCACTAAAGGGTTAAATAAAATAGTTATTAAAAAAGTCCACACTTTTGATAAAATCCTTTAATTGGATTGTTTTTGACAAGTCTTTTATTTTTTTAACAAAAACCCCCAAAAATGGATCCACCGACGTAATCCATGGTCAATCACGGCGTCCAGCGCTGTCCATGACGAGATGAAATAAAAAATAAAACAATAAAAAATAAATAGAAATAATAAAAAAAAAACGACGACTGCCGCCCCGTCCTCTCCCCGCGAATAATGGCATTTTGACAGATGCCGGCAAAACATAAACAATTGGGTCGAGCTAGTGGTGACAGCTAGCTCCGCCCAATTGTGTAGATTGACGTCATCTGACAGGTGAGCCATGATTGGTCAACGTCATCATGACTTTGCCCAATCATGGCTCTTACAGAGTACTGGGCCCTGATTGGCCAAGTCTTGCACCTGACCTGTGGTCAGATGCAAGGCTTTACCCAATCAGGGCTCACAAGGTGCAGTGCCTTGCGGGGTGAACACCCTGCGGAACGCTCTGACAGTTCGTGTGTGGTGAACACACACGAACTGCCGATGTTCAAGTTGAACTCGTGCTTGACTCGAACATCGAGCCCATGTCTATTTTAGAGAACTCATCCTTGCCTAGGCCTTAGAAAGTACACTCACAGTAACCCTGTGTGTCAGGAACCAGATCTGAACCCAGGGCCTCTGCTGTAGCTGGCAGTGGTTCTACCTGCTGAGCCACCTAAGAACCTTGGATAGCTCTTTGCCTGATCTCCTGTGTAATCCTCAGGTAAACCTAGTTGCTGCTGAACTCCTTGCTCCTCCCTTTAACTTCCTATTTAAGCCACGCCTCTGCACTTCCTGTTTGCCAGATTATTGTGCTCCTGCCAATATCTTGCTTCCTTGCTCCTCCTGTGATACAATCCACTCATACTGCTACCCGTGTACTGACCTTTGGCTGCTGATTCACCGACTACTCTCATCGTCTCCTGCTACATACCTGATACCTTTGGCTACTGACCTCGGCTTGATCTCTGACTACGCTTCTGCCTGCTCTTATACTACTACCGCCTGCTTGTGTACCAAACCCGGCCTGTTTGACTACGACTTTGCCTGCTGCTTCAGCTACTGGACTCCGAGCCTGATCCCAGATCGTGACACTGTGAGGTGCTCCGTGGATTCTGGCTGCAGTGTAAAAAGCGTAGAATTTGTGACCTCAGCACAGCTGCAGCCTTTGCTAGCTCACTGACCGGCCTCACTTGTTGCCCCGTAATTGCTCTTTCAGACACATTTATACATTCAGCTCTCTCAGTCTTCCCAGGGATCCCGCCAACAAAGGCTCACAGCTATTCCAGTGATAGATCTCTCTGGTGGCAAATCTCCTGCTCATTGTAAGAATTCGTTCTTAAGCCAGCCGTGCCACCTGAACCCGCCCGCGAGCGCTCGTTCTTCCGCTGCCACCTGTGCACCCTTCCCGCGCATCTTATTGATGTAAAATTACAAGAGCGGTATAAATAAGTTATGCCGCGATTGTAAAACGGCAGAAATTTTTGTTGTAGCAATTATGTTCAGCAAGATGACAAACGAAATTTTCGGCGCCGTGGCTGCCGCAACCTGGGGAATTTAAACCTCATAATTTCCATTCATTTCGGATAATTTGCAGTAATTTCTCCGTGTAATAACTTTGTAATGAAAAACACAGTGGTATTGAAGTGATTTGACTCCGTTGTGTTTCTAGGTAAGGCATGGGCCCCAAAATAAATAATAAAAATAACATTTCCTATTTTGAGTGTGAACGTCGGGTAATTCTCTCAGCAAAATCATAAACTAATACCAAGGGGTAAATCTCCTGTCCACAAAATGAAAAATAAATTGAGTTAAAGCGAGGAGAGAGAGAGAGAGATAGAGAGAGAGGGAAGAAAAGCTACAGACAATGGATTTTTTTTTATTGTTGGCTTTATTAAATTGTGTCATCTCTCTGCTCTCAAGTACTTCCACCTTTCACTGGGGAAAAAAAAACCAAAACATAAAGGTTCGCCCCCAGGACCGGATTTACTCTCCCTGCTGCCCCAATGCCATATTCCTCAATGCGCCCCCCTGTATGCAGGCTGCGACATCGCCGAGATCACTTGTACAGAACAAGCAGCGGCTTCCCCGCTGTACATTTAGCTCTGCTTGCCCAAAGCAGGGCTAAATGTAGAAAACAACTACTTGTGAATGTAACCTTGTACCTTGCTCCTGCTGTCCCATGAGAGCTCTAGTGGTATTTTCAATGGTTCTGGCAGGCTGAAGTCTGGTAAACTTGAATGCAGATGTCTACAGGCATAGAACCCTTGGCCTATGGCAGGGGTAGGCAACGTTGGCTCTCCAGCTGTGCTGAAACTACAAATCCCATAAGGCATTGCAAGCCACAGGCATGACTCCCAGTGGCAGAAGCATGATGGGATTTGTAGTTTCAGCACCGCTGGAGAGCCAAGGTTACCTACCCCTGGCCTATGGTGTTATCAGACAGAAAGTGAAAGAAAATCCAACATTTTGAATTGTCAACAGAAACCTTTCCAATGCGACACAAGGAGCAGAAAAGTCTGACAGTCACTCTGTAATCCTTTGTCACTCTGGCCAAATGAAAAACAAAAAAAAAAAGGTTTTGGCTTTCGATATATTATAATACAACGTGCACCCGTGACAAAGGAACCCCAGAGCACTATGCACATGCTCCCTTTCAGACACTCTGTCTCTGATTGACACTAGACATGTAAGCTGTGGAAAAATTAGATTCGTTATTTCGGGATTCAGATCCGAAATTCAATTCGAGTTTCGGATTCGGGCGTAATCCGAATTTCGTTAGTTTCGGATGAGTTTACCAATATTCATTGCGACTAACACAGAAAACTATCTACAGAGATTAACACTAAAGCTGAGGCTCCCAGACCCGAATGGAGCTCCCCAATGCAATTCGGAAATTCAGATCCCAAATGCCATTCGGGTCTGGGAGCCTCGGCTTTAGTATTATATGTATATACTGTATATGGCTCACATGTTGCCGTAATGAAAATTTGCGTTCAGACCCATTCAGATGCATTAAACCGAGAAACACATCTGATTGGCCAGAAATATCACATGTCCCATTCAGTTTAGTTTTTGAATGAAATTCGGACGTGATCTGAAATTTGGATTCGGAAGGTGACCTAACTGTGCTGCTTAACTGCATCATAGAAAAGTAATCAGGCTGCAGATGCTGTGCGGCAGAGCTGTGTGAATCTTTAGGACTGTATAGACCAGGGGTAGGCAACCTCAGCACTCCAGCTGTGTTTAGACTACAAATCCCCTGATGCTTCTGTCTCTAGGAAACATGCCTGTGGCTGTCAGAGTCTTGCAATGCCTCATGGGACTTGTAGTTTCACCACAGCTGGAGTGCCGAGGTTGCCTGCCGCTGACAGAAATACAAACCCTCAGTCAGGTTAGCCAGCTCACTTATCTGTATTTACTTGTTTGCCTGGAGTTCAGCTTTAAGAATATGATTTATGTTGTTGCTCTCCTTACACTATAAAGCCATTTAATGACGGTGGCTGAAAATATTATTTGCATTCCTCTCGGCTGGTAATGCAGTCCCTATAAAGGTTTCCACTGTTTATTTAGCTGTTTAACATGTCAAAATGCTAAAAAAGAGACTTCTTTTATAATGAATTAGCTGCCTGGCGAAGAGGCCGGAGCGCGTCACTTGAACAGTTCTCCGCTCTATTAAAACAGTCAGCGCGCGTTAAAAATAGTTCCTGAGACAGGTCCCATCACCTCAAATAATGTACATTGAAGGCATACCAGAGCCCGGTTATGGCTCTCGGTCAAAAGTCACCGAACCACACTCATTTATTGCCAGCTATCTCAGTAATCTTTAACCTTTCACGGCGGGAGTTAAAAAAAAAACAAATAAAGGCTGGGCATTAAGTGACTGAAGTATATTTCTGATATTGGCGTGCTCCGCCGAAGGCTCAAGCCCCGCCATCTGGTCATCAGAGGAGTGAATGGGACGATAAGTGTTTGTTTACAGTGGACAATCCACCGAGCCAATCGTTTGCTATGTTTCCCTGGCGACCTGATAAGACATAATAACCCGGCCTCTTCACTGTGCAGCCGTTGTTTTAATAGGTGCTCTTGAGTTGCCTTGCTGCAAGGCCTCAGGTCACAAGGCCTAATGAAGGGAACCTGTCCACCAGTCATCACTTGTTTCTGCCCGATGAAGGGGATCCTGTGGGACCCCGAAACGTTGCACTGAGTGTATTTTGCTATGCATTATGTATGTCAATAAATAGACGTACTTGATTTGCTATTGGAGTGCCGGTGTCCATTTCTTCTATCTATGTATTGAGGCGGTAGCCATCCGTTGACAGCCGTTGCACCCACTTTGTATTGATGGAACAGTGGTTCTGAGTGCCATGGGTATATGGACTGTATCCTGTCACCAGTCTGGCGCGCGTTACATAACGCGTGAAAGAAGACAAAAGAAAAAACTTTGAGCTTTAGTCAGGGGCGTCCCGAGGCTGGGTGTCACCCGGAGTGGAGACTGGGTGATACCCTGCTGTGACGTTGCCGCGCGCGATGACATAATTGCGCCTGCGTGGTCATCCTTTTGACGCCTGCCGGCGGTCATCTTGGTGATTGCATTGCAAGACTCTGACAGCCACAGGCATGACTCCCAGAGGTAGGTGTATCCAGAGGCGTCCCGAGGTGGGATGACACCCGGTGCGGGTACCGGGTGACCATATCACGTACGCACGTGTCGTCATCGCACGCACACGTGATGACGTCACAATCTGTTACCTGCTGGCGGGCCATCTTGGTGATGGACGTCGGCAGAGAGAGGAGGGGACATTTACCCGGCGGATGTATGCCGCCAGGATCCCTCCTCTCTCCTGACACTGTCGGGCTCTCGGTCCGTGCCCGACTTTTAATAGGGGCTGACACCAAAATGACTGTCAGCATTACAAAATGTCCAAGGGTGCATGCTGGACCACAAACTTTCTCTAGTCAAATAGGAGCAATATTTGGGCCTGATGGCTTGGTTCCAGCAGATGTTCATAAAAGGGGGAGCCCTCCAAAGGGTGGGGATGCCCAGAATGAAAAACCAATGTGAATGAAGAGTAAAAAGAAAAGTAATCATCTCAAGAGTCGGGGAAAAAAACTGGCTTCACAAATGATGACAAGAAGATATGCACAGGGCTTAAGCAATGGATAACAGGACACTAATGGGTCCCAAACTTACAGCCCCTCGCCTCCACACAATCCTATATCTCAGGTAGGAGTGGAAATACTGGGTGTGAAAAATGTTTACCAGCAGTACAAGATTTGTACAAATGCTGAACTGCTGGTAAAGATCTTTTCACACCCAGTATTTCCACTCCTACCTGAGAAATATGATTGTGTAAGTTTATAGTCCATCAGTGTCCTGTTGTCCATTGCTTAAGCCCTGATGAAGGGGGATTCCTGACAGCGTTGGCTGCGCACATCTTCTTGGTCGCCATTTGTGAAGCCAATAAGGGGTTTTCTTTGACTCTTGCCTTTTGATTACCTGGCACTCTTCATTCACGTGGGTTTCTCATTCTGGGCGTCCCTTCCCTTTGGTGGGCTCCCTGTTTTGTGATGAGCTGCCGCAACCGAGCCATCAGGCCCAAAATTGCTCCAATTTGGCTAGAATTTGACCCCAAATGTAAAAAACAAGAAAACAAAATGCGTGGGGTTCCCCTACAAATTCATACTAGACCCTTTAGGTCTGGTAGGGATTTTAAGGGAAACCCAAAGGCCAAGAAAATGTTAAAAAAATTTGGGATCCCCCCTAAAACTCCATAACAGACTCTCAATCCAAGCAGCGGCTTGGCAGGGCAGGAAAGGGGAGCAGGAGCGAGCGCCCCGGCTCCCTGCACCATCCCAGGCCACATGCCATCGACACTTGGAGGGTGCTTTTCCAGGGGTGATCCCCTGGAAAAGCACGTTGTTCCCATGCCTATGAGGACAAGGGCCTCTTCCCCGCAACTCTGGCCCAATGGTTGTGGGGGTCTGTGGGAAAGGAGGCTTATCTGCATCTGGGTACCCCCTTCATAAAGAGGGCAAGCAGATGCCGCCGCCCCCTTGTGAATGAGTATGGGGTTGTTGTTACCTCACCAAAAATGTAGATAGTAAATAAAAACACCACATGGTGAAAAAGTCCTTTAATTGAACAAAAAACAAAAGACAGTTTTTGACAATTCCTTTATTGTTAAAAAACTAAAAAGTCCAACGCTGTAATCCAAAGGTCAATCACGTCATCCAGTGACGTAATCACGATGAACGACGCCCGCCGACTTGCCGAAATCAAAGTTTAAAAGGAACCATGGATTCCACAATTTGGGCATATCACACTTCATTAACACTACAGTCAATCCACAGAGGTAGCCAAACTTTGGCCCTTCAGCTGCGGTGAATCTACAAGTGTCATCATGCATCTGCCTCTGGGAGTCATGCATGTGACTATCAGAGTCTTGCAATGCCTCATTGGATTTGTAGTTTCACCACAGCCGGAGGGCCGAAGTTCAGTAACCCTTGCAGTAGAGGGTCCAGGGCAGAGAAATGTTTTATCATGAGTCCTCTTAATAGTAATCCATGAAGAAACTGCAGGCCTGTGACACAATTAGCTCAGCTCTTAGCTTGTCACAGCTAAACTAGGGTTGGGGTTTTTCACTTAATGATGAAGACCTGGCAAGGGAACTAATCATGTCCCACTCCACCCACAATGGAGGAATCCATTTTCAAGGGAATTGCTCTTTAACAAAAAAAGAAAAAGTGGTGACTAATACGGTTATTGCTTTTTGCACAAAAGAACCAATTAGCATATTGACTGCAGTAATAACACTGTTTTAATTATGTTTTAAAAAATTAAGATCCAAATTAACTTTGACTTTAAATATGAACAACATGAAAGCTCCCTCTCCTTTTTTTGTCTCCCGGAATTCACAGCCACCCGCGAGTTAGCCTCTATCAGCGACGCGCAATTTCAATTATCCTAAATTGTTTTACACGAGATGGCAGCCGAAAACTTGTGATCTGTCAAAATGCAGTGAGTGTCTAATTGAAGAGACAGAGCAGTGTCCTCGCTATCTATTAACGAAGAGCCCCCATTCCTATTTTCAAACGCTTTACAGATAATGAAAATATCATTTTAATTATATTCCTGGTAAAAGCCGCACTTTTTTTTTTGTTTAATATACTCGCTTTATTTGCTGTTGTGTGAATACATAGAGGCAAACATGTAAAATGATGGGCAAATTAATTCAGAAGTTATCTGTTAAAGCGTAAATCTCTATCAGTTGCCGAATAAAAATGTGTTTTCGGCGATTGAGACCTGGGAAAGCGTGTCTAAATATAACTCCGACGAGATGTAAAACTTGTTTGGTATCCGTTGTTTCCAAGATAAAATCACAACATTATTAGCAATGAAGAGGATGAATCAATGTGCCGCTTACTTTCCTCGGCCCAGCAGATTTTTTAGGGTTAGAGGAACTCTTTCAGTAGAATTGAAAAAACAGAACACCCAAGGATCCTGCAACATCCTTCAAATCTCCATTGTTCCACCCATGTCCACCACCTGTCCCCCTGACAATGTCCACCACCTAACCACATGTCCATGTCCACCACCTTTCCCCCTGACAGTGTCCACCACCTTATCACCTGATCATGTCCACCATCTGACCATGCCCACCACCTGTCTCACTGACCATGTCCATTAGCTGACCATGTCCACCACCTGACAGTGTCCACTACCTGACTATTTCCACCACCTTTCCCCTTGACCGTGACCACCACCTTACCACCTGATCATGTCCACCATCTGACCATGCCCACCACCTGTCTCACTGACCATGTCCATTAGCTGACCATGTCCACCACCTAACCACATGTCCATGTCCACCACCTTTCCCCCTGACAGTGTCCACCACCTTATCACCTGATCATGTCCACCACCTAACTATATCTACCACCTGTCTCCCTGACCATTTCCACCACCTGACCATGTCTACCACCTGTCTCCCTGACCATGTCCACCACCTGACAGTGTCCACTACCTGACTATTTCCACCACCTTTCCCCTTGACCGTGACCACCACCTTACCACCTGATCATGTCCACCATCTGACCATGCCCACCACCTGTCTCACTGACCATGTCCATTAGCTGACCATGTCCACCACCTAACCACATGTCCATGTCCACCACCTTTCCCCCTGACAGTGTCCACCACCTTATCACCTGATCATGTCCACCACCTAACTATATCTACCACCTGTCTCCCTGACCATTTCCACCACCTGACCATGTCTACCACCTGTCTCTGTGACCATGTCCACCACCTGTCCATGTCCACCACCTTTCCCCCTGACAGTGTCCACCACCTTATCACCTGATCATGTCTACCACCTGACCATGTCTACCACCTGTCTCCCTGACCATGTCCACCACCTGACCGTGTCCACCACCTAACCACCTGTCCATGTCCACCACCTTTCCCCCTGACCGTGTCCACCACCTTACCACCTGATCATGTCCACCATCTGACCATGTCCACCACCTGTCTCCCTGACCATGTCCACTACCTGACCATGTCCACCACTTGTCCATGTCCACCACCTTTCTCCCTGACCGTGTCCACCACCTTACCACCTGATCATGTCCACCACCTGACCATGTCCACCACCTGTCTCCCTGACCATGTCCACTACCTGACCATGTCCACCACTTGTCCATGTCCACCACCTTTCTCCCTGACCGTGTCCACCACCTTACCACCTGATCATGTCCACCACCTGACCATGTCCACCACCTGTCTCCCTGACCATGTCCACCACCTGACAGTGTCCACTACCTGACCATATACACCACCTAACCACCTGTCCGTGTCCACCACCTTACCACCTGTCCGTGTCCACTACCTGACCATATCGTTCCATAGAACCTGCATTAGACATGAGGATGCTGAGGGACATTCCACCAGCCGGGAGGAGGGAGAGAAGAGGAGAGCATTATTTGTTTTTTGCCTCCTTTGGCCGCCTCTGGACATTCGTGGCTAAATAAAGAACTGTAAGAGAAAGGCTACAGAGCATGTTGAGAAGAGTCAGAAGACTCATTGTTGTCCAAGAAACTTTAAATCATCTCTTCTCTCTTTTGTCTGGAGGTCTGTATAGCTGAGAAGTGTGTTTGCATAAAAATACACCACATGCTGCAGCCAGTAGCTCGTAGTAGCATTGGCTTTGACAAAAATAATCAGGACGCAAATAGGAGAAATGGGATGCCCAACAAGCTCATATATGTCACAGATAAGCTGCAAAGTTAATCTATTACCTGTGCTTCCACAGGTCTATGGATTGTTCTTACCTCTTCGCTGTTGTGGTCCTGCTGGTACCAGTGGTTCTACAAGCATGTCGTCTGCTCCTTGCTGCACAGAGCTAACAGCTATGAGCATCTCCTGCCTCACCTGATGATCGATATACCTTGCCTCTTGGCTACTTCCTGCCCAGCTCCCTATTTCTCTCCCTATTTAAGCTATAGACCAGCTGTTCAGACCAGCTCTCTTTGTCTGATCAACATTCCTGTTGCCTCTGAGATCCTGTCTGTGCCATTACCACGACCTGCTATCTGTTTCCTTAGATCGACATTCTGTGTATCAACCTTGGCTTTGTCGCTCAGATTCACTCATCTGCTGCCTGCCCTGACCTTTCGCCTGTCTCCTGGATATTCTCTTTGTCTCTGCCTGCCTGTACTCTGCCTTGTGTCCACATAATTTGGCACAGTTTATCTCTCCACCTGCTGCGTAGAGAACCTGGGAATCACAACCTGGCACCAGCATGTTACGAAGTCCATCTCCACCATCAGGAGCTCTGGAGAAAACTCGCTGGTGCTTAGAGTCCGCGTTCTGGGGGATTCCAGATCTATAAATCACACAAGAGCTTACTACCCCGGATTTCTGACATTATAAATCTGATGGTCAGGTTCTTACTAGTGATAATCTGGTGTGAACCCAGTTAGCCGCCACAAAGGGGTGGGAAGTGCCCCTGCCGCAACTGATTGGGCTAGGAGGTGGGTGTCGGTCACAGTTTTAGGCAGGCTTGGAAGAACACAGATCACCTGGGTTAGCACCAAGGACCAACTCACCACAAGTTCTCACAACTTTTGGCTATATAGTGTATATTGCCAATAACTCTACAGCACTTGCTTTCTGACCCCCAACCCGTTCAAACTCGGAGTAGGGTTCCCGTAAAAAACAGACATAACTTCACACTTATCTCATTACCTAAAACTTTATTAAAAAGCATGCAGATTTACATAAAGATTCCTACAAAACAGAAATCAGACTCACTTGGGATTTGTAAGTGTTTGAGAGATGTGGTTCATTTTGAAATGATGATTCTAGGTTCTCATCATAACAACCAGCCATTGGTTTTAATTAAATATTATTGCTACACAATCCACGCACGAGACCGGCAAAGTGAGAAATAATTATTATTCCTCATTTTCCCGCCGCCGTTTACCAGCGTTAGAGCTAATTAAAATAAATTAAATTTGGACGACTTTAGAAAGGTAGATCAATATGTGCTGTATTGCAGGAGGCAGGCACAACACGAAAGGTAATATTTGTAAAGTCTCTTTATTTATTTATTTTTCCCCCTGTAGAAAATTACCGCCATTCGTCTTCTAATCAAGCCTGACTGCTGTGACTTTGTACGTCCACGTTGTGTTTTATATTGCGTTTTGGAGTTAGCTGGAGTTCCGCATTTTCCTCAAAATTAATTTTGTAGAGATTTTAAAAAAAATAGAAGAAGGGAGCGGACAACAGGTTCGAAAAGTTGGTTCCCGCTGGAGATGACTTCAACTTGTTCTCTGCTAGGGACGGAATCCTTGTTTCCTATTTCTTCTTTTTCTAATGTATTAAAACCTTTATTGTGGACCTTTGGTCAAAATACAGTATATGGGCAAACCTTTGTGGACATCTGGCCATCACACCCACTAGGGATGCACCGATACCATTTTTTGGTATCGAGCACGATTACGTATATTTTTGTTTCAGTACTCGCCGATGCCGAATACCGATACCGGAAGTCCCATTAAGGAGCCAGGTGGCGTGTAATGACTCGCTTCCTGATTAGCAGGGAAGCAGTCTCCATGCTCCCTCATCACCAGGTGACGAGGGAGCATGGAGCCTGCTTTCTGGCCAATCAGGAAACCGGGACCCGTGTAATGACGCGCTGCCCGGCTACCTGATTGGCCGGTGAAGCCTTCATCACTTCAGTGGTGAGCACTCACCTCTCTCCCTCTCCACACCGGCTGTGGCATGTCCCTCTGTGTCCTCGGGTCTAATGCAGGTGAATGGACTGTATTAGATGTGATGACGTCACAGGTCCTTAGACTCCATGTTGTGGAACTACAAGTCCCATGAGGCATTGCAAAACTGACAGTTACAGGCACGACTCCCAGAGGCAAAGGCATAATGGGACTTGTAGTTAAAGCAGGGTTAGAGGGCTGGAGTTGCCCACCACTGCCCTAGAGAACAATGAGCAGTTAACCCTTGCACTGCAGGGGGTAGCCCCACTGCGAGGGTTCATTTTTCTAAAACATGGAGTTCCTCTTTAAAGCAGCCAACATCACTACATGGGAGCCAGCCAAGTGGCACAAATGCATTCCTGACATATATCGCGCACCTCTGAATTACTGCTGCACACGCCTGTACTTATAGCCAGTGACCCGGCATGGTGAACTCAATCATTAACATCACACAGGCAGTGGATGCCTTCCTTCCTGACAGCCCACCCACACCTTTCATCACTGCTCACTGACACACCATCACCCAGTACATACATACTGCTCACTGACACACCATCACCCTGTACATACATACTGCTCACTGACACGCCATCACCCTGTACATACATACTGCTCACTGACACACCATCACCCTGTACATACATACTGCTCACATTCACACACCGGCCCTGTTATAGAGAGCTCACCGCAGAGCTAGAGACGTGGCGGCTGGATTCTGATTGGTTGCTGCGAGCAACGCAGACATTCTTCTTTCTTAATATAAACCAATCAGGAACGTTTGTCGACCTGTAATCATTAGTTGTGTCAATTGGGTTGCCACCTTTTCTTCAAGCGAAACCCGAACACTCTAGCGAGGAGCGGACATTTTTTTTGTGGAAAATGAGTGGGGGCTTATTCATATGTAAATAGCGCCGCCCATTTATATGTAAATATCACAGTTGAGACTATTCAGTGGGGGGCCAGTAGCCTCTATCTTAATTTTGGTTGCCCCTGTCTGCCTGACATCTTGTGTCCGGGTTTCTGCTGCCATGAAACCCGGAAACAGCATTCAAAACCTGGACTGTCCGAGTGAATCCTGGACAGGTGGCAACCCTATGTGTAACTAGGGTTGCCACCTTTTCTCCAAGAGGAACCTGAACACTCGTTTGTTCCTCCGGCACCGCACTTGTTCCTCTGGCGCCGCACTTGTTCCTCCAGCACCGCACTTCTTCCCCCCGATACCGCACTTTAGCATGTTAACAGTCCTTGACCATCCCCTGTAGCATGTCTGCAGTCTCTGACTATCTTTTGTTGCATGTCTGCAGTCTCTGACTATCTCTTGTTGCATGTCTGCAGTCTCTGACTATCTTGTGTTGCATGTCTGCAGTCTCTGACTATCTCTTGTTGCATGTCTGCAGTCTCTGACTATCTCTTGTTCCATGTCTGCAGTCTCTGCCTATCTCTTGTTGCATGTCTGCAGTCTCTGACTATCTCTTGTTGCATGTCTGCAGTCTCTGACTATCTCTTGTTGCATGCCTGCAGTCTCTGACTATCTCTTGTTGCATGCCTGCAGTCTCTGACTATCTCTTGTTCCATGTCTGCAGTCTCTGTCAGCTTTCTGTGACATTAGAGTCACTGAACATTATATGTGATATTGGTTATTTCGGGGGCCGCACTCCAGTCCCCCATATCATGTAAGTTGACCACCACAGCTCTATAGGGTATGAATGGGTAATAAAACAAAGGTATACCTCACCTTACCGCACAGCGGGAGGGGGGGGGGGCGGAACACCCCCTCCCTGCCCAATCCACACCGGTCACTGTAATCCTCCAGCTATTCCAAACAGCGCAGAAGGGAACTATTACAGGGAAGGTTCTGGGGCCCGATACTCGCTGGCGGGATCACATGTTTAATAAATGCCTCTCGTATGTGATGTCCAGATGTGTGCTAGACACATTAAAGGGGTCTGCCATTAGCCTGGCGGTACAGGCCTGCCCGGGCGGACTGCGGGAATGGAAAGGGTTAAAGGTGCAGCGATGATTGGGAGGCGCTGATATCCAGCACACGCTCATTATATGGCCGGCTCACTGCAATGACATCAATCTGCCTAACTATACGGAGGGAACTCTTCACACTCCAGACTTATCCATCCTACCCCGAAGACAACCGTGTGCTGCCAGTATACAGTGGGCCTGACACCAGATGTAGTTTTCGTGTTCTGTGCAAGTAATGTGTAAGTTTATCATATCCAGGTATCTATTCCCTCTCACCGAGATCCCAGTATCCCCCCCCCCCTCCCCCCCAACAATACATTAATCTGCTCAGGCATCATCCTTGTTCAGGCATCATCCAGGGTCACCATCTACTTCCTGGGCTGAGATCGCAGCTCAGAGGTGACACAATCATGTAAATCCTGTGCTGTGATTTCAAATGTCTGACACAGGTCAGCCCCTGCTGCAGCCTGTCAGCTTGTGGCCTGCTACAAAGTTACATTGCACAGTGTGAGTGATCACTGAGGGAGAAGAGACTAAGGACATGAGAGAGGGAAGGATGGATAGAGAGAGAGAGAGAGAGAGAGAAAGAGAGAGAAGGAAGAGAGAGAGGGGGTTTGATAAGCAGGGAGTGGGGTGGGGAGAAATAAAGAGAGAGAAGGATGGATAGATAGATAGATAGATAGATATGAAGATGTTATTTATCAGGGCCCGGGGCCCCTTATACTTGTCTCCTGTCCTATGACCTGAACACATCATGGAATTGTGGACTCTGCAGACCAGCAGACGTCTGTCCGGCCCAGTCACAGAGGGGCCACAATGGAGACAATGCCCCATCCATGGTTTTCTCACTGTCAAGGTCAATGATGGAATGTCACTATTATCCGCCCGGCCAGCACATTTCTCACACTTGGCTCGGGTGGTATTTCAGTCCTGAAGACTCTCAAGTGGCCAGCCGGATTTCAATGGCAGGAGAAGAGGGGGTGGGGGTGGGGTACACATTTCACCCCTTCCCTGCATTGCATATTCCAGGATGATTGCAAGCCTTATCAGTAGTCTGCATGCTGTCACATGCATTTGGTCAGCCATTCATCATCTGGACCGTGTCTGGGGTACGGTGTCCCTCCCTGCCCTCTTTTGTTGAGCTGTGACCCAAGGGGGGGAGCATTCCAGACAACAGGACAAGAGGGGGGCCATGCAGACTGTGGGAAGACACCATTAAAGTGGAAAGAGAGTGACAGGGCAGTCTCTTCCCTCTGGCAGGGAGAATGACTGATGACTTTGAAAGTCCCCATTCTACCCCCTCCCCCCTTCTTGCTGGCTTTAGCCAATGATCCAATACATTCTTCTCTGTGTCCACGCTGCATGGGAAGAGTAAAGCCTATGGGACCTTTATGCCACAGAGCCAGACATCCAAAAGGGTTACCACCTGCTTCCCGATCAGCGGCACAGGCCCAGACACTCAAATTGTCTTGTCTGCCCTCCATATAAATGAATGTAATCTGTATGACACAAATAAAAATGACACTGGTCAATGGCTGCGGCTCCGCGGGGAGGCAATAAAACCCGACCGGACTGGGAGCGCGGACATATGCCGGGCCAAACTGCATGTAATATATTCATGATGGGCAAATGTCATCAGATTTGTATTGTCGCTGATCTCACTCTATAAGGAAATCTTATTTATATAGCGCTGACATATTCTGCAGCGCTTTAACGTCCAACCATCAGTCTCATTGATGTTAGGCCCCCTGAAGTGCATTTGAAAAACATAATTGTCAAGTAGTCGGGGGCTTCCTCATCCTTTTTTGGTTAAACCCTAAAGCTGGATCTACGCATTTTGTGTTGCATTTAGCAATGACGCACTAAACACACTTGAGTTGACGTGCGTTATTTTTAATGAGTAGCATTGATGTGGTTTTTTTTCACATCAGGCGCTAAAATACTTTATTTTTTTCACCGTTGCGGAAGGCCACGTTGATGCATTTCATGATGCATTGTAATGCGTTGCAGCATTTTGTGATACATTGTAATGTCTTGTAAAGTTTTGTAATACATTGTCATGTGCTGCAGCATTTTGTGATATGTTGTAATGTGTTGCAGTGTTTCGCGATACTTTGTAATGTGTTGTAATACATTGTCATGTGCTGCAGCATTTTGTGATACGTTGTAATGTGTTGCGCTGCATTTAAATGCAGCAAGTTCCATTCTCGCCCAGCACTCACCAACGCAGCCCTCCCACTGGACTAGGTCTAATGGAAACAATGGATTTGCACACATGTCATTGCCTTGGACCTGCATTCAGCAACACCGCCCAATGCACATGGTGTGAATGAGCCATAAAGCCTCCTGCTTTCCAGCTCCCTTGTCAACTCCTCCTATACTCGCCTCCAGGACTTCTCTAGAGTCTCTCCCATCTTCTGGAAATCTTTACCCCAACCTGTCCATCTATCTACCACCTTGACTGCCTTAAGGCGTTCCCTAAAGACTCATCTCTTCAGGGAAGCCTATCCCACCTCAACCTAACCGCTCAACCATTCATCCCCACACAGCTACCTCCTCATGTATCACTTACCCCTCCCTTTTAGATTGTAAGCCCTCAGGGGCAGGGCCCTCCTTACCATCTTGTCTTGATACCTATACCTACCAACCTATACCTATATTATTGTATTGTCATTGTAATGTCTTCCTTATATTGTAAAGCGCTGTGCAAACTGTTGGCGCTATATAAATCCTGTATAATAATAATAATAATTAACAGGAAATCACCTGTACTCCATACAGCATACAGACCTTGACAGAAGGTCGGTGCTTGAAGTGACAACACGTGTCAGATACAGTCCATGATAGAAGTCACCAACACTCGATGATGTGTGCAAGGAGTAGAGCACTTTTTATTAAATTGTCACATGCGTCATGCAGCCAATGGCTATATATCATCGAGTGCTGGTGACTTCTATTATGAGCCATAAAGAAATGACATTTAGTTTGCTGTCATACACAATGCCGTGTTTTTTATTGTTTGTGTTTTTGTTATATAAAGTTTTCTTTGTAGTATTGTAGATGTAAACTGAAAGTCATTCATTCTACTACAGCACAGTGTATCATAAGCTTCATCTTCCGAGTACAATACTTGTGTTCACCCTTTTTTCATCCTTTGTTTCATCTCAGTGCTTCTGATCTTCTGCAGCGTCTTTGCATCCGCTTCCCATCTATATACACTCCAGCAATGGCTGCATGGCATTTCTCAGGGCTGGTTTTCTGATGATGATGACAATGGACCATGTCCGCACAACATATCTCTGCATGGGGAGGGATCCATGACATCAGCTTTGCATGGGGAGGGATCCATGACATCAGCTTAAAGTGGCCTAAAGATAACGGACCTTTGTTTTTATACAGTATCCTATTTCAAGCCATTACAATCCTGATACATGTTCTCCCTTAGTAAGCCCTGATGAAGGGAGTATTTGTATGAGCACCCGAAATGCGTTGCATATTTCTATTCTGTCCCCTCAGCCCTTAGATTGAATAAAGAGGTATCTGGACTATTAAAAGGAGTGTGATGCTTCACAGTCCCGCAATTTGACACAGCAAACCAAGGAGACAGCAGAGATCCCCTGGGATGTAGAAGATCCCTGTCCAGTAGTCGGATCACTTATACCGACACTTTCCCATCATAATTGGCCAGCCACACCAATAGGTGTAAGAGACATACTCCCAAACTGGTTCCTGCTCAAAGACACCCACGCACATGTGTGCACAATGCTGTGCTAAAAGTTCTGAGTAAACACGCTTTGGCACATAGATGTGCGTGCAGGGAGCGTACACACGCAAATAGCATACGCAAACACGCACATTGGCACATGCTCTTTAGCGGGCAGGCTTTGCCTATTTAAACAGACAGAAGCCATGACGACATCCCTTGCATTCTGTTCCTGCGATCCTGATCTCCTGTGTTTGAACCCGGCTTGTGACCATTGACTCCGCCTCCTTCCTTCCAATTTGGTACCCCCACTCTCTGCTGTCCTGTGTCTGACCCTGGCTTACAATTCCTGACCTTGCTCCTGACCTACAATTGGGCACTTCAAGATTCTGCTTCCCGTGTGTGACCCCGGCTTTGAACCTGACTTCGCTCCTGGCTTTCCATTTGGTGCCTCGTCCCACCAGTACTCTGGGCCACCTCAGCCAGCTAGGGCTTCTCCGGCTCCACGAGGCATCTTATCCAGTTCCGAGAGATCCCGGTGTCATCCTGGTCATCCTGCAGACTCACCCGCCAGTGCAACCCACTCAAGCACCCATCCAGCCACCAGTACCGGCGCCTGTGCCTCTTCCCGTCCTTGCATCCCCTGTCACCGCCTCCAGAGGTGTGGGACGAGAGGTCCACGGGCAACCCCCTTCTCAGTTGGGTCTCCATTCAGGTACATGTTAATACGACAAGCCTTTTTTTTCTCCACTTCTTTCCAGTAACAGATAATGAGGGCGACATTCCCCGCTCATTCACGCACAGGAAACCTTTCACCAGCCGCTGTAGGCCCCTTCCTTAATTTGGAAATTTGCATGTCTCTAAAATTTCAGAGTTGTTTAAAGGTGGGAAAGAAAAAAAAACAGAGAATAGACGTAAAAATAAACCAATCCCGCCAAAAAAAAAGCCACGTGAGAAGGTGAGCCGGAGTCTCATTTATCAAACTTAATAAAACAACAAGGTCCAGATGTTACAATGCCTGGAATGTCTGAAATGTCATCATTTACTGTGCGGCCCAGAGAAGGGATGGAAGGTCACATCCCCCCCCCCAACCTTCTATGCATTATACATGTAATTTCTGCCTTATTTATGGCTTGTGTACACTAGCGAGGGGTCCACGGGTGTTTCTAGGTAAAGGCAGAAGGAAATTGTTTATACATCAGTGCTGGAGATCACGACTCGCTGACCCCCCTCTCCATAGAAGAGGAGATTTTCCAGGGCCAAGGTCCCTCCCAGCAACTACAAAATGCTTCTCCAAGGAACTTCTGCTGGTTTGAATTACAACATCAGAATCGTCATAGAAGGGATAAACCGCAGAAACGTTCAATATGGCCGCACACCAAGGCCTTCTACACACAGGCTTCACCTCCTATAAGATCAATGTGGGCAGCAAAGCATCTGAGAAAGCTTTGAGCTGCTTTATGAAAGATTTTAGGGCCGGGTCACCCTAACTCGCACACTTACACGCTATGAGCGCACACTAGGTGCGTCAAGTTACTGGCATCCCAGCGCACCTGCCTAGGGATGTGCGTCTTTATGCAGTTGTTTTGTGTGCATTGCAAAGAAGTAATGCATGTACTACTTTTATTTTCAGTGCACTGTAATGCAACGGATAGCAGGGTGCTGCCATGTGTTGTGCTGCGCAAAGATGCACATCCCTAGGCAGGTGCGTTGTGGTGTCATTGGCTCTAACAGGGTAACGCAGTGTACCAAATGCACATTGCCGTATGCTGCTAAACCACATGTGCCTTAGTGCAATGCAAAGGTGTCAACAGGCCTTTAAAGTAACATTCGTTTTGGAAATGTTAAAGGAGAACTATGGGGTCAGGGCTTTTCCCCATAGTTCTCCTTAGGGTAACGGGAGGACACAAACTAGCGTTCTCCCATCACCCTAAGCTCAGTATACTGAGACGCCGGAGCAGATCCCGACATCGATGTCGAGATCCGCCCAGCTGCGTGAGTGACAGCTGGCTCTGCCTATCTAGAGGCAGAGCCAGCTGTACCCGCCCGTTCCCCCGTCCGTTCCGCCAGTCAGCGCTGGAGGATCGGAGTGGGGAGAGGGGAATCCAGCCCCTCCCGCTGTCACGGCAGAGAGCCGTGACAGGATCGAGAGGTGAGCGAACGCCGGTATGTGTTCGCTCACCTCCCGATCTGCTGAGCCGACCTGTGACAGTCTCATTGTCACAGGTCGGCTAGAACTATGAGGTGAGTGGAAATCACTCATCTCATAGTTCTCCTTTAAATACAGCTTTTAGTGGGGTCCTAACTGTCACTTTGAACAAGCTGCTAGGACGCTTTAGGGCCCATTCACCAGCAAGTGCACGTTATCCTTTGTATCAGATGCGCCCACTGATCTGTGTTTTGTACGCTCGCTCTTCCTTGCACATCATAGCCCTATTCTCTTCTCGGAGTATCTAAATACTATCTGTGCTGGCCCAGGTCCTCTGCCCCTCCCCTCACCTCCTTACATAACCTTTTATGTAGCTGCAGAGGGAGGGGTAACATGAATACTATAGAGCAGGGGTAGGCAAACTCCGGCCCTCCAGCTGTGGTGCAACTACAAATCTCATGATACACCCAGTGGCGTCACAAGGGGGGTGCGGCCCGCACCCGGGTGACACCATCGGAGGGGATGACACCAAAGAGACTGACAGTCATTTTGGTATCACCCCCTCTGAAAAGTCGGGCACTCGGTCATGGACAGAGAGCCCGACAGTTGCTCAAGAGAGGAGGGGACCCGGCGGGATGTATGCAGAGTGAACGTCCCCTCCTCTCTCTGCCGGCGTCTATCACCAAGATGGCCACCGGCAGGTAACAGTGCGTGACGTCATCACGTGTGTTTACATGCGTACGTGGTATCGTCACAGCGGGGTGTCACCCAGTACCCGCACCGGGTGTCATGCCACCTCGGGACGCCTCTGGATACACCTACCTCGGGGAGTCATGTCTGTGGCTGTCAGAGTCTTGCAATGCCTAATAGGAGTTGTAGTTTCAATAAGGATGTCTACGCATGGGAAGCTTTTACAGGTAAATAACATGCATGAAACACGTGAACTGCACATATAATCTTGTGTGAAGATTTTCGCTGGAAGCTGACATTCTTTTCTCGTCAGTCACCTGACACTGTAGATTGATAAAACGAGGGCACAGATGGCCACTCCGTAGCTGTTCTTTGAACTGGCAGCTGCTGAGATAAAAAAAAAAAAAATCAAATACATTTGTCAGAGAACTTCCTCTTTCTGTTCTGACTTTCACTGGTCTGATGGTCACCTTTCCAACCAGTCTATTAATTACCATTCCGGAAGAGCAAATGCCCTATGCTCAGCCTTATTTACATAAAACGAGACAGAAATAAAACGTTAACTCACACACCTGCCACACAGGAATTGAAAATATATAATTTTAAAGCAGAACACCGGCCAGAAAAAAAAAAAATGATTAGCCCGTCAAAAAACAAAATAAAACAGCAGCTTTTTTGCTACAATAATCACCTTCAGTCTAGAGGTGCCGCCTGCAGTACTTCTCCTCCGCCACTAGATGTCCTCAGTCTTCCCGCTTCAATGAACAGCCGCTGTAACATTATAATGTCATTCCAAAAGTCATTTTTTATATTGTTAAATCTGCAGCTTTAATTAACTCTTTCATAGCCGAGGGTGTATTTAAGCTTTGATGCCCATGCCAAGTTTAGCAGCACCGGTATGGGTCAGTTATCCAGACAATAACTCTGTGACCAGTTACATACATAGTTACATAGTATTTGAGGTTGACTGAAGACACAGGTCCATCGAGTTCAACCTTTGTGTGTCTGTGTGTGATTGTGTGCGTGTGTGTACACGAGTTCCCGTGTGGTCTAGTTTTTAAGAGTATCTGTAGTTTTTCAGTTTGCCATCAGGCCCTAGAACTTGAAACACACACAAGTGCCCCTTTCTAGTTCTCTGCATTGTCCTGGCAAGGGACATTTTTGTCTAGTCTTAAATAGACATATCGCAGGTCATGACGGGGTTAAAGCAATCCCAGGCATGAAGGTCCTTGTTCAGGCACCTCCTGCTATAGGTTGACAACACTCTGTCCCTGTCTCCCAATTGTGTTCCTGTGTTGTCACCCTGTAGTTAGGGCTGACCTGTGACAAAGAAGCAGTCACAGGTCGGCTCTATTGATCAGGAAGTGAAATATGCACCGATCCGCTCACTTCCTGATCGTCTCCCTGCAGTGAGCAGTGACTATCAGTCACCGCTCCCTACAGGGATTCCCCCCTCCCCTCTCCGATCCTCCAGTGCTGAGCGGAGGAATGGACAGGGGAGGGGGCGGGCACAGCTGGCTCTGCCTCTAGATAGGCAAAGCCCGCTGTCACTCATGGATCTCGACAGTATTGGGATCTGTCCCGGCTGCGGCGATCTTAATATATAGCAGGCAATAGCCCGCTATATACTGAGCTTTGGGTCACGGGAGGAGGTTAGTATATGTCCTCCTGTGACCCTAAAGAGAACTATGGGGAAAAACACTTAGCCCATAGTTCTCTTTTAAGTGAACTCAATGCCATTTAGTAAGGTATACATCTACTTAAAGGCATGCTGTGACATGCAGTTCCCCCTCCGGCGAGGACACATTCTTGTCGTCACAGGCTGAGAATTTGTAGTAGTCGGGTTTGTACGGTAGTGGCGGGGCCTCCACGGAGCACTTTAACGTCATCTGTGTTTGTATCAGTTGAAGTGCAGCTATTTTAGGTCAGAGTAAATAAGTCATGCACTGTACACCCTGAGCTTTGTACAAGTGCTTTCAGCTTGTTAATAATACATGACGCTGTCCATTATAGGGTCTCCGTGTGCCCGTGTTTAGATGGAGAGGCAGTTAGGCAGAGAAACTTCTCTTGCCGATATCTGCCTAATGTTCTAAAGAAAGGGCACAGGCCGTACACGGGGAATGACCTGAGCTGGGGCGAGAGGCCTTTCTCTGATCATCCTGCAAGATGCATCATTTATGAGGAATTATTCCATATATAGAACGCCCGCTGGCATCTTTCCTACACCCTTCATAGGCAAATGTGGAAGAGCTCTATCAGGAGTATTCATTATCCAGACTGTGCTGTGCTGTCAGAGGGATGATGGCTGCCTGGTGGTCTGTCTGTCCATCCATTCTTCTATGTTTCAGTCTGCCTCTCTGTCTTCTATCTCCCAACAGTTTCTATGATTTGTCTATATGTCTATCCGCACATCCATCTCATACCTCTGTTTATCTGTCTATCTACCTATCTCTCTGTCTTTATAGATCCCTAGGGGTCTATTTATAACTAATTCACAGAGCCATTTGCCCTACAAATCTTTCTGAGCATTCATTCTGTGTGAAAAGATGCAAAAATGAACATTCTTGGACATATTATCTTTTCAGGTCAAATGTATGTAATGTAATACTGCATTATGGCCACTAGATAGAGCTGAGGAGCGTAGCAAAGAGGTATTTCTTTCATATGCTCCTCAGCTCCCTCTAGTGGCCATAAAGATTTAAAAAAACATTTTTTGATTTTTTTTTTCTTACCGGCCAAATGTGTGTAATGTAATACTGCATTATGGCCACTGGGTGAAGTTGAGGAACATAGGAAATAAATACTAATTTTCGGAGCTCCTTGGCTCCATCTGATGGCCAAAATGCAGTATTACATCACCGTACATCAGACCTTAAAAAAAAATATTATTATTATTAATATTATTATTATTCAGGATTTATATAGCGCCAACAGTTTGCGCAACAGTTTACAATGTAACGAAGACATTGATTTACAAACTGAGTGTCCTGTATGCTAATTTGTAGGGATGCACCGATACCGATACTAGTATAGGTGCAGATACCGAGTATTTGGGCAAGTACTCGTACTCACCCAAATGTTCCCAATGCCTATCCCGATACTGGAGCTCCCGGTATCAGGAAACCGGGCAGCGAGTCATTACACACTGCCCGGCTTCCTGATTGACCGGGAAGCCGGCTCCATGTTCTCTCGTCACCAGGGAGCATGGAGCTGGCTTTCCAGCGAATCAGGAAGCTTCGGGGCGTGTAATGACTCACTCCTCAGCTTCCTGATTGGCCAGGAAGCCAGCTCCATGCTCCCTTGTCAGGAAGCCAGCTCCATGATCCCTCGTCGCCCAGCTTACTGATTGGTCGGGAAGCTTGCCAATCAGGAAGCTGGGCGGCAAGTCATTATCCGCCTTCCAGCTTCCTGATTGGCCAGACAGCCGGCTTCGTGCTCCCTCATCACCTGGTGACGAGGGAGCATGGAACCCGGCCGCCGTGTAATGACTCGCCACCTGGCTTCCTGATTGGTCAGAAAAGCTGGCCAATGAGGAAGCCAGGCGGAGTCATTATCTGCTCCCAGGCTTCCTGATTGACCAGAAAGCCGGCTCCATGCTCCCTCGGGTGACTAGGGAGCATGGAGATGATATCCCTGCTAATGGGGAAGCCAGGCGGTGAGTCATTACACACCGCCCGGCTTCCTCGATGGGACTTCCGGTATCAGTACTCGTACCCAATACTGAAAAACTGGTATCAGTGCATCCCTACTAGTTTGTAATATAATGCTGGATTGACTCTGTTGCATTGTATGAGGCGGTGCACATTTAGTTCATTTTGAATTGCACCTCAACACAAATAAATCGTGCCCCACAATGTACAGATGTGAACACTCATTATGGTACGCTGCATTGAAAAAAAGTGCAGGTTGCTTTAAAACAAATGTTGCAGTGTATTGGTGGATTCTAAACAAACACATGCACAACACCACGCAACAAATGTGAAACCCACTTATCACTATATTTCCCTTTAGTTATATAATAGACAGGGGCCGTCCCTACCCTATATGGCGCTTGAGGCAGCAAAGTGGGAGCAGGGAAGCTGGGCACCCGGTGCTGCTGATGGTGCTGGGGGGGGGGATATGGTGGGTGTTAGAGCCGCGCCCGTCAGCAGCTCTTTGGTTCCGCCAAGCTCACTGACGTCACTGGTTGCCAGGAGCTTGGTGGGACGGCGGCCACAGTGTCCCGCTCAGCTCCTGGCACCTGACGAAGTCACTGAGCTGGGCAGGAAGCTGGACAGGGTGTCACAGGTTGCTGATAGCTTTTAGAAACCTGGGACGCCGTGGTCGCCCCTCCTCTTCTGCTCGACTGCTTCAGGCTGCCTATATCGATGGCCCTGACCATAGTTGTCCCTTACCTGGTTCACACCTAGGCGTATTGCATATGCGCGTCTGTCGCGCGTTTTTTTTACTGTGGTTCGCGGTAAAAAAATTGTTTCCGAGGGCTACTTGGCTGTATCCCAATGGAAACGCGCAACAAAAACGGCCCAAAGTAGTACATGTACCTTTTCAGGCGTGGGCCGTTTTGTAGCACGTTAGGGACGGGCTGAAATACGCCAAGGTGTGAACCAGACCCATTGAATACAATGTGATTTAGATGTTTGAGCGTTTTGTAGAGCGTTCGTCGAGCGTAGAACGCGCTAAAAAACGTTCATGTGTGAACGAGGCCTTAAGTGAACGTTTGCAAGAGGCTCACTTGTGCAGCCCCCACCACCACCACCGTTGTATGAGGGAGGGAGGTGCACTTAATCAAGTGAACCTGTCACTTTGCCCTTCATGGCAAAAGCCGCCCTTGTTCCTTTCTGCTTGGTCAAGGCGAGAAGCAAAGTTTTACACATTCACTCGTCTCTAATGGCCTAACCGGGGAAATAATGAACAGCTCTCAGCTATATAAATAAACAGTTCATTTTCATTCCCCAGATTCTTGCTTTGGCAATGCCATATGTCATATTTTAAAAAATGAACGTTGCATTGTTTGCTGGAAAATCACAAAACTAAAAGTATAATTATGGAGTAGCAGTTTTAGTTTTCACAAAACATTGAAGTGAGCAGTTACAACAATGCCAAAGTGAACAATAGGAAATTGTGTACTGCAGATTGACAACACATTAGCAGGCTCGTGCAGATTTTATTCACAAATCAGGGTAAACAGTGCATTGCCTGCCGAGCAGCATTCTTTACACATCACCTTGGGGCTTAATAAATAATTGACGTGGCATTCAGACTTTAGGCAGATACCCTGACAAGCTCCTTAAAGACAGTTACTCACTACAAATAAGTCTGTTTTCAGATGCATTGCAAGTGCTGTGCTTAATAGCCCACGGCAGGTTTTTTACTAAAAGCTACAGTCAAAATTAAAACTTTCTGGCAATTGAACGGGTCATGAACGGGTTAACGTGTATGCAAACTAAATCACTTAGTATTATTTATAACATGTTTCTGCATTTTCTAAAGGGTCGCCACCTTTTCTTCAAGCGAAACCCGAACACTCTAGCGACGTGCGGACATTTTTTGGGGAGAATGAGTCGCGGCCTATTCATATGTAAATATCACAGTTGAGACTATTTTCAGTGGGGGGCCAGTAGCCCCTATCTTAATTTTGGTTGCCCCTGTCTACCTGACATCTTGTGTCCGGGTTTCTGCTGCCATGAAACCCGAACACAGCATTCAAAACCCGAACTGTCCGGGCGAATCCTGGACAGGTGGTAACCCTACCTGTACCCCTGTATGTTACGGTCTCTGAGGAAGGTGTCTGAGACTGTGTTTGAGACTCAATTTTAATTAAAAAATGGGCAAATTTGTATTTCCAGCCTTTTCAGGCTCTTAATCTAAACAGGTCTCTATGTAACCCTCCCCCCACCCCTAGCTGCACTGAAGCACCTTTATGGGGGGTAGGTTACCTGAGACAGTTTAAGACTCCTGTTGGGGGCGCTCTGGATGACCAAGGCGATCATGGCCAGGTAGGAGTAGGGCGGTTTGGCGTAGCGCTGGTCGTTCTTCTTCTAGGTCTTCTTGCGGGGTTCATCAGTGGAGTCGGGCTCTCTGGGGCCACCCCGGGGCTGTTCTCCTTGTTGGCCAGGATCTGCTCCATGCTGTGGGGGTCAGGGCCTGGCTTGTAGAGAGGGTTCCAGAGATGGAGTTGGTAGTTCAACCTGAACACTCAAGTGACGCACAGACATTTTTTGGGGGGAGAATGAGGGGGGGCTTATTCATATGTAAATATCACAGTTGAGACTATTTTCAGAGGGGGGCCAGTAGCCCCTATCTTAATTTTGGTTGCCCCTGTCTGCCTGACATCTTGTGTCCGGGTTTCTGCTGCCATGAAACCCGAACACAGCATTCAAAACCCGAACTGTCCGGGTGAATCCTGGACAGGTGGCAACCCTAAGCTACCATTACATTAATCCCTAGTGATCCGGCCATGAAGGTTCTGGTGTAAAGCACTTCCTGTTATAGGGTGACAACGCTCTGTCCCTGTCTAATTGTGCTCCTATGTTGTAGGTATAGGAGGCAGGGAGGGAGTTGATCACAGATAACTTGTAGAAGGAGTAGACCTGGAGCTGACCACTACGGACCATTAGGGGAAAAGAAGAGGCAGATCAGCATCGGAACAATAACTTCAGGGGGACAGGATAGTGACTGGCTGTGAACCAAGAAGGTATAGAGGAGAGAGAGGGGGAAATGCCAGGGCATGGAGGGGAGAAGGGAGTGACAGCTGACCATGAAATTTGGGTAGAAAAAGAAGAGTAAGAGCTGACCAAGGAGGAATGAGAAATGAAACAGAATTAGATGATCGAGTACTGGGACAGTAAGAGAGAGATCGTAGAGCAGAGAACATGCTGGACTGGGAGATGAGATGGGAGACAGTGTGATCTGATTATAGAGAGAAGATAAAGTGTGATCTGATCTTGGACAGAAGGAAGTGAAAGTCAGAGCGGAGATGATCCTGAAGAGAAGAGAGGGGAGACAGTGTGATCTGATCATGGAGAAAGTAGATGATCCTGGACTTAGGCAACAGAGAGGAGACAGTGTGATCTGATCATGGAGAAGGCAGATGATCCTGGACCTGGGGAACAGAGAGGAGCCAATGTGATCTGATTATGGAGAAGGTAGGTGATCCTGGACTTAGGGAACAGAGAGGAGACAGTGTGATCTGATCATGGAGAAGGCAGATGATCCTGGACCTGGGGAACAGAGAGGAGCCAATGTGATCTGATTATGGAGAAGGTAGGTGATCCTGGACTTAGGGAACAGAGAGGAGACAGTGTGATCTGATCATGGAGAAGGCAGATGATCCTGGACCTGGGGAACAGAGAGGAGCCAATGTGATCTGATTATGGAGAAGGTAGGTGATCCTGGACTTAGGGAACAGAGAGGAGACAGTGTGATCTGATCATGGAGAAGGCAGATGATCCTGGACCTGGGGAACAGAGAGGAGCCAATGTGATCTGATTATGGAGAAGGTAGGTGATCCTGGACTTAGGGAACAGAGAGGAGACAGTGTGATCTGATCATGGAGAAGGCAGATGATCCTGGACCTGGGGAACAGAGAGGAGCCAATGTGATCTGATTATGGAGAAGGTAGGTGATCCTGGACTTAGGGAACAGAGAGGAGACAGTGTGATCTGATCATGGAGAGAAGAGTTGATCTAGGACAAGGGAAACGCAGTGGAAACAGTGGGACCTGATCATAGACGGGTTAGAAGTGTTTCGGCGTGACCTGATCATAGTCATTGGGAGAAAAGTTAGGATGGGGTAAAGCATGGTTGGAGGACAGAAGGGAAATTGTTGTGACTGTTGGGGAAGTAGGTAGAGCAGAAGCTGTTGATGGTCAGAGGAGACAAATGGAGTTCTTCTTGTTGCTGAGATGTGCAGGGTAAAGTGGAGCAGCAGTTGATTATGTTCCTGTGGGGAAGGATGCAAAGGAAGAACTGATCATAGACTAGAAAGTGAAAACAAAGAAGTCAGTGGAGCTAACTGTGGTATGAGAATGTGTATGAGCTCATCCTCCTTCCTGCTACAACCCATCTCTCAGGTTCCAATATGTGTGGAATAAGGGCTGAAGGGGTACAAAAGAAGGGAGGAGTTGCAACTAGGGAACGCTCAGCCTGCATTTGTGCCATTAAAAAAGCTGTACAAACATACTGTGCATACCATCATAGCCATCTGATAGCAACAGTGACTCTATGTCAGGTAACCCTGTTCATCTCATAGTCATTACGCAGCACTGCAGTCATAGCAAGCTGCAGCGCACACCTGCCCTAAGTCAGGAGTGCTTAAATAGATGTCTATCCGATCCATGTGATCAAAGGTTCTGTCTGTTTGGTGCCTATGTGGTTTGGGTTGGTTTCAGCGTTCTACTAGAACTGTACCATCAGCAGCTCTGGTGAAGATTTGATACATTGGGTGTGCCTTGGTGAGAATATTGCACCCCCTATTAGTGACACAGTAGATCCACTGAACCCCATGATAGCATGGTAAGGTTGTGGATTCCTTTAATTTCTCTTTACTGGATCTGAGGATTCCACTGTGAGACCTTGCAAAGGGATTTCCAACTTCCCTTGTGCAGGTACTGCTGCAGCTCACACACAGAGAAACAAATGCAAGCAATCTGATATTATGTGAATGATCCCAAACGGCGATCTCCTTTAATTCAGGCGCATTAAATGGCGTTTGACAAAGTTAACTCCGTCAGACGTGCTACATGGGAATCGGAGGCAATTTGTGTCCCAAGTGGCGATTAAGGCCTATTCATCTGGCATTCCTCTCGACAGCCTACATTTTCCCGCAGCCGCGCGCCTTACAATTTAGCATTAGTTAATGAACGCACATATTATACAATTACCAAAATACGATCTGCATTTTTTTCCATTCAAAATGTCACTGGCCCCAGTCCGGTTTCCCAGCGCTCGAGCAATTGAAGGCACCGCCGGGCCGAGCGTACTTTTGATATTAATTAAATTGAAGGATGACAGCGGTATAGAATGAAAAAAAAAATGGCAGCACAATTTTGTTGCTTATAAAAATGACCTTTTCTCAAGTGTTTGTTCTTCTGTAAGAACTGGTCATTACTTGAAATTACTGTGAATTTTCAATAAAGCTTCAACGGCGGAGTCAATTTGTGGCTTTAGACAGAGAGAGATTTGTAATGAACAATCTAGTATTATCAAAGCCTTTACTTTATCACAGCTGGGAGCCCAGAATTCACAGAGCCAGATTAAAAACAAAGGTAGCGGAAATCTTACTGCCCGTACACGGCTTCTCCTGCGTTTGATATTTGCAGCTCTTTTGTTATAATCACCCCAAGGAGGCATAGATCATCTTAATATTGAAATATTCAAGGGTGGGCATATGTTTTGTAACAGTATTCAGTATCCTTTTCAATAACTGGGGTCTTGGAGAGAAGCTAGGCCAGCATGTAGAAACATGGCTAAGGGTTTATCATGTTTAAGGCATGTTCCAAGTGGTCAGCTTAAAAGGATGGACGAATAAAATGTGAAGGCTGCCGTGGTCGACCTGCTCTTAAAAATACTATTTGACTGACTGTCATGCTGAAGCAATAGTACTACTTCTCATTTCTGGGCCAAATCCCAGACCGCATCCCATTCCAAAATTACATTAAGATTAAAAACCCTTCCAAAGCTCTTTTTTTAATTACAATAGTCCACCGTCATATGACCATCCATGGCTCCCCTTCTGGCAGTAAAGACTGGTGATCCACCACTGCAGACCGAGTCGCCACCAACTGGCTTTGTTGCCACCCCTCATCATGATGTCATCAACTCACCATTGAAGTGTTCAGGACCCTGCGAAGATCTTGCCAATGGACAGTCTATGTTCATGGGTGTGCCTTAGTGAAAATATTGCACCCCCTACTGATGACACAGTAGGTCCACTGAACCCCATGATAGCATTGTAAGGTTGTGGATCCCTTTTAATTTCTCTTCACTGAATCGGAGGATGCATGCAATCTGATATTATGTAAATTATCCCAAACCACAATCTCCTTTAATTAAATGGTGTTTCACAAAGTTAACTCCGTCAGACGTGCTACATCAGAAGCGCAGGTAATTTGCGACCCAAGTAGCCATTAACACCTATTCATCTGGCATTCCCCTCGACAGCCTACATTTTCCCGTAGCCACGCGGCTTACAATTTAGCATTGTTTATTGAACTAAGATTAAAAACCCTTCCAAAGCTCTTTTTATTAATTGCCAAAGTATTCCGTCATATGACCTTACATGGTGCCTCTTCTGGCAGTATAGTCTGGGGATCCACCACTGCAGACTGGGCTGCCGCCAACTGGCCTTGTTGCTACCTCTCATCATGATGTCATCACCTTACCCTTGGAGTGTTCAGGACACTGTGTTGATCACATTTTCAGGACCCTGCGAAGATCTTGCCAATGGACAGGCCATGTCACTAAGCAGCGACGTGGGCACCTGAAGAAAGATCCACTCACTCGGCAGTTGAGAAAAGATGACTTGGAATCTGGTGCATCACTTGACCATGGATTATATAGAGCAGTGGTTCTCAACCTGTGGGTCGTGACCCAAAAGTGGGTCGCAACCCACAGTTGAGGGGGTCCCTACATGCCTTGTGCTGCTCTAGGTAAGAGGCTCCTCAGCCTCCTCCTAGCGCAGCAGTGTCAGTTCTCCTAGATAGCGCTGCAGCAGCAGCGGCCGGAGAGGAGCAGAGAGAGGGGAGCAGGCAGGAGAGAGGGGAGGTGAGTGCTTGATCACCACAGAGCCCGCACTGGGCACCAGAGAGCCCACACTGGGCACCACAGGGGCCGCACTGGATGCCACCAGAGAGTCCCACTAGCCACCTGAGAGCCCACACAGATACTAGTATTGGTGAATCCCTACATTTTACGGTTGGGGGTCACCACAACTAACCAAATGTTACCAAGGGGTCCCGGCCCCAAGAAAGGTTGAGAACCACTGATATAGAGGGAGGTGGGCTGGTTAATGTTTAGTGGGAGCGATCAGCTACCATTAGTAGAAGCTGTCCAGTGGCACTGGCCAGATTAGGTTTAAATTGACCCACCATGTATGTACCCTTAGGTGAAGTGAACCCCAACTGGGCGACCTTTCGTCTACTAAAGCACTGTATGTTACAAAAAATAATTTTATTATTCTTTAAAATCGCCCTTTTTTAGTATTTCAGTGATGCAGATCTCCCCTGCAACCGTTCTCAGTCACTTCCTGTCTACATACCCTATCTCCAGGGCTGGCTGCACATGATTGCTCCGGATGGTGTCATTAGTGGACCATGCCTGTTCCATATATGATCGCATGGCCTCTTGTTGTCTCCATCAGGGGCACAGTTGACAACACAGGAGCACATTTGGGAGACAGCAAGAGAGTGTTGTCGCCCTATAACAGGAAGCGCCTGAACAAGCACCTTCGTTATGTATTCTTTTAATAAAAGTTGCAGATTGAAAAAGACTGAAATCACTTGAAATTACTAACATGGTAAAGCTTATGAGATTTTGGTGATTGGGTTTCATCTACTTTAAGGGCACGGGGGCGCCTTCAATAACATTAAATCTTATGGCTTTGGTACGAGCATAAAAAAAGCGCACTGCTACGTTGCTCATCTCCTTCGGCTTATTATAGCCCAGGAATATCATTTTCTCATTTGCATTTTCTGGTGCCCGAAACTGTCCTCCCTCCCTCCCTCCCGTACAGTGTCCGCACTTCCTACACCATCTCTCCTGACAGCTGAGCCCCAAGTGAACCGTACACTTGTATTCTTCCAGCAGCCATGCCTCGCTCCACATTATTCTCCTGTGTAAGGGACTGAAGCCAGAATGGGGACAATTTGACCTTTAATAACCAACTCAACTGTCACCGTCACCGCAGGTTTGGTGCTAATGACCAAGTAAGTAGAGCTGAGGAAGTTTGACAGTTTACAGCGCTGTCCAAAAATATGAACGGAACTTCATTCCGGTCTTAGAAGGAACAGAAGGAGCAGGGGCCGCACAGTCATTTAAAGGGACAGTGACGTCTAAACTAAACCAGAAACTGTTCAAAAATGATCCATGTGAATGGTCCCGGGAATGATGTCATAGTATATGCGTGCTGTAATGAGTTTGGGCACTCGTAGGCTGGATTATATGTTTTGTTAAATTCCTGATTAAGCAATTAAAGCAAAATATTGTATACATAGAAGAGGCATGTGTGTCCTTTCTTGAATCTTGGTGTTTTGTGTATTTCTTCCAGATCTGTGCAGTGATCCAGTGTGAGACTTGGAGCTTCCTGTAATAAAGACTGATCACTGCTGCTCCCTCTCCTTGTGCAGGGTGACTGGTCTTGTCTCCGCCCACTCCTGTAATTAAGACCGGTCACTGCTGCTCCCTTTCCTTGTGCAGGGTGACTGGTCTTACCTCCGCCCCTTCCTGTAATAAAGACCGATCGCTGCTGCTCTCTCTTCTTGTGCAGGGTGACTGGTCTTGTCTCCGCCCCCTCCTGTAATAAATACCATTCACTGCTGCTCCCTCTCTCCTTGTGCTTGGTGACTGGTCTTAACTCCGCCCCTTCCTGTAATAAAGACCGGTCACTGCTGCTCCCTCTCCTTGTGCAGGGTGACTGGTCTTGTCTCCGCCCCCTCCTGTAATAAATACCATTCACTGCTGCTCCCTCTCTCCTTGTGCTGGGTGACTGGTCTTAACTCTGCCCCTTCCTGTAATAAAGACCGGTCACTGCTGCTCTCTCTCCTTGTGCTGGGTGACTGGTCTTGCCTCCGCCCACTCCTGTAATAAATACCATTCACTGCTGCTCCCTCTCCATGTGCAGGGTGACTGTTTTTTTTCTCCACTCCCTCCTGTAGTTTTCTGCAAGCTTCAGGTGCTGTGACTATGAAAACTGAGGCTCTCATACACAGAAGCCATACTGATGTTTGTCTGCCTGCATATTTAGCAGTCTACCTGCAGTTGCCCTGTAAGGGTCCAGACTCCAGACAATGTAAAATTCAGGTATATTTACCCACCCGGCAGCAACAGGTGCAATGTAGAGATGACCCATAGACATCAATGGTCGTATAAGGTTGTGAGCGGGTACTTGCCTAAAACACATGCATGCGTATGGACGTACTGTCTGCATTTGGGATTGTAGATCCATATGCATGAGTGTGTTCACCCAAGCACCAGCCTATACCCTCATACAGCCCTATACAGGCTTTGCTATCTATGGTCCCCTATATGCAGCATCTGTTGCTCCCTGGTGGGTAAACACCCCAAATTTTCCATTGCACAGGCACCCATGAGGCCCAAGTCACAAACAAGCACAGAGAAATAACACGACACCACAATTCGTTCACATCTCTTTTAATGAAGATTTCAAGGGAAAAAAAAAAAGAAGTAGCTTTGACAAGGTCTTGCTACCTTGAGAACCAGAGGAGCCGAGAATCAATCCTGACCTGTCACTTGGGAGGTGTACCCCAATAACCCTCAGCCCCTCCAAGACTGCACTGGCTAAAGCTTTGTGCGAACCCGTACGCCTCCGAACTCCCAGTGACTGAGTGTGCTGTAATGTGATTCACTGTCATAAAATATATATATATTTTTGTATTTACACATATATATTAACTTAAACCAAATACTTCTATTACTCCTTTGTGTCAAGGGCCAACATTTTCTTTAAAGTAAACCTGCTTCAAACTAAACATATGAAAAGTATATAAGCAGAGGTCATCTTCAATGTAAAAAAAAATGTCTGCCAACAGGATCAATGCAGCTGAAGTTATAAGCAAATTTCAAGTTTTCCTGTAAACGTCAATCTTGGCCCTGCCCATCCCCCTCCTCTTAAGCCTCCCTATTGGTCATCAACGCCATCCAGATCAAGATCTGCATATAACTTCATCAGTTGAGTTCTCTGAATCTACCGATCATTCTGACATGAAGTTTTCACTAAAATATCCCCAACGTAGGAGTTTTTTTTCCTTATATCATTTGCTCAGCTTGAATCGGCCAACTTCGGGAGAGGTTTAGCAGAAGGGTATCTCTCCTGGAGGCAAAACCCCTTGAGGGAGAAGTCTCAGATAACAGCTGCCATCCTTTTGGTTCTAAGATCTTGGTTCTGAAATCTATTCACTGCAAAGTACACTGGACTAGAACTAATAATGGAGTCGGAACACAGCAGATTTCCTTTGGAGTTTCCCCGCACATGTATGTTACCTTGTGACAGATGCCCATGCCATCAAGAAAAACATCTCGGACCTCCTCTTTCTAGATGTATCTTCCAGGGCGGTCCAGCCAATCGTTGGGCTTTGTTATCAGTAAAGTGACTGAGCTGGAAAAAGTCAACATGCAATGGACCTGGAGGCTTGATCCTGGCTGGTGGCTACGAGTAAAGGATCAGCTGGATGGTCCTGGGAGATGCATCTTGCAAATGGTCAACACGAGAAGGTCAGAAGCGTTTCTCCTCCCTCTGATACAAATTGGTGTAGAAATTAAAAAACAACAACGATTAATGCTGAAGGCTAAGTAGGTTGCAGCAGCACGGATCCTCGGGCACCAGGATGTGGCTGTCTTTCCACATGGTCACCCATGAAGTCTTAGTACCTAAATATGCTGGGCTATGAACATATCCTCCATAAAGCCATTGAAGGGCCTCATTTATCCAGCTCCTGGTAGAGCTAGTAGTACTTCGCCACAATGAACTGGATGTGTTCTGGGATGTTGAAGACGTTACGTAGCTTCTCCAAGCCACTTCTTCAGTTCTAATGAATGTCGGGAACATACACCCAGCATTGCATTGCTACCTGTGTGGATATAAATGCTGGGGTATGTTCCTATCACTTAGAACTGAAGAAGCTATGAATCATATGCAACATGACAGAACTGGTCCACTTCTATGTGCCCGATTACTACTAACTCCAGAAAGATCTAACTGGAGGCACCTGACAACACTTACTGACATGCCACTTAGCACTCAATGCATCTTGATTGCTACATGAAAAGCTTGTTAAGACTATCCCCAGTGCTGCTGAAAGGAGGAAAATTATTTTCAAGCCATAGATCGCTATAGTATGCGGAAGGGCTGGTGTTGGTCTAAGCCCTTTCCAGAAATTAGTGGTGCTAATGACAATTGCTTGCTTGAAAATGTACTAACTAAACAAATACCTTTTCCCAACAACCAGTCCATATCAGCACATTTGATCCGAGATAAGGTCTCAGACATCACACAGCTTTGACATTAGTTGCTGAGCTGAGGGCTACATGTCAAACAGTCCCCCCCCCTCCCCTTCTGTCGGGGCCAGATTAACATAGGGCTACTGGTCCACCATTGAAAATAGGCCCAGTCAGCCCAGATCACCTCAGTATGCCCGATGGCAAACCGGGCAGAACACAATCAGGCAGAGGTGCTGGAGGCTGTCTAATCAGTCATATTAGGTGGCCACCCTGCAAAGTCCAAGCGAGAAGCCGCCTAATAAGAGAGCTGTCTCTGCTGCTTCCTGTCCAACCCACACCAGCACCAGGCCCATGATGCTCTTAATTGAGCTCTGCCTTCTATACGTAGAAATAAGTTTACTTTTAACTGGAGAACGTCGTCTTTTGAGTGTGTTTAATACAAGTGATGATAAACACAGGCTCCTGTTGGCACACTTTAGATGCATTATCTGTACAGGGACCACGCCTCAAATTCCTCCTAAATCAAGATCTTGGGGATCGCCGCCATGTACTCTGCAGACCTCAAGCCAAAGAAAACTTAGAAGCACCAGTGTGCCACATCAGCCTGTGTTGAGACTTGTAACGCTTTAGGCTGGGTTCACACCTGGGCGTACAGAATATGCGCGTTTGCCGCGCGATTTGCGGTAAAAGAAACGCGCGTTTACGAGGGCTATCTGGCTGTATCCTAATGGATACGCGCGGACAATACGCCACAAAGAAGCTCCTGTACTTCTTTGGGCGTAGGGCGTTTTTCAGCGCGGTGGGAACCATGCCCATAGGCAATGATTGGTTTTTTACATATTGAGTGTTTTACAGAGTGTAGGAACGCGCAGTAAAACGCCCAGGTGTGAACCAGGCCTTAAGGAACAGTGGACCCAGAGCCCTCCCTTCCCACCTACCAGTCTGCAGGTTGACCTCCCTAAATAAAGAGTGGACTCAGCACCTAATACCACAGTACAATGCGGCGGTCACCACCTACTGCTACCCTGCCTGTAAAGAACGGGAAGAAACTCACGCTGCAGCCCATGTTGTCTCGGCAGAATTTAAAGTAAACCCGTTGTAAGAAAAATATGGTGGTTGCCGTTGCTGAACTGAAATGGTAACTTCCTGGCTGTTGGGCTGACCCACTGACAATTTGTGATGTACTAACCCGGAACAATTAAGCTGATTCGGTAAGCGGAATAAAAATCAAAAGCCCTCCTCTAAATTTTTGTTCCTGGTTAAGGACTCCAAATACTGAAGCATGACAAACAGCAAGAATTTTCTAAAAGGAGACTCAGCAACTGAGGCCCTTATGCTTCTCCCTCCTGACAAGTATAATCCAATCAGATCTGTGGGCCAGGCTGTGGAAGTTCATCATTCATAACAAGCAGTAAATAAGCTCTTCACCAGCCTCCGTAGCTGCAGGAACTGTGACAGAATTTATTCTCACAATGTACAGGAAAACTCTTTCATTGGTCAGTACTTCAGCCTTACAGCACTGGGGTCCCCAGTTCGAATCCCAGACAGGACACTATCTGTATGGAATGTGCATGTTCTCCCTGTGCTTGTGTTGGCTTCCTCCGGGTATGCCGGTCCTCTCTCCAAAGAAATTCTGGTAGGTTAAATGGCTCCTTTATAAATTGCCCCCCCCGGCAGCAGTGACTTGAGAGCCTGCAGGTCTCTAAAATAAACACAGTAGCAGGCACACAGGAAGAGAGCAGAGTGCTGAGAACAGACTTGTAGGACTTAAGTGCTTCAGGGTGAGGATGAATTACTCCACAGTGCCTACGTGCCTACAGCTATAGGGGTCAATGAGGGCTTGTTTTCAAAATCATTTACTGCTTGTTAGGAATGTGTACATTTGAATGTCTACAGCCTGGTCACAGTTCTACTTCTAGGTATCCACATTCAGGGAACAACTGTTCATTAAGTGGCATTGAAGATAAAACAATATACTACTGAAAGCGACCTCCTCCCTTCTTCTCATTGCCGTCAGTGTTTCCATTAACAAATGTATATTACATGAGTAGGCAACCTTGGCACTCCAACTGTGGTGAAGCTTCAAATCCCACCATGTCTCTGTGAGTCATGCCTGTGGATGTTAGCGTCTTGCAATGCACAATTAGATTTATAGTTTCGGCACAGCTGGAGTTAACAAGGTTGCCTACCCCATAGATATTTGTAGATCTTTAAGTCCTGGGCTGATGATGGATGAATAAGCATGGTCTTCTAGTTGGTACACCGCACTGTCTCGTTATTGCCCTCTGATCTGTTCTTTGCTTATACACACATACAGTCAGAATCCTCCATGACAGCAATCTTCTACATTACATGCATCTTTACAGCCACTTGTGGGGCTCCGTCAGATCTAAGTGGAGACATTGCTATACCAGGTCGTACCTGCAGGTGGATCCTGCTGAAATGGAGAGGGATGCTTTTTCTTTACCTCTGCATTGGCAAACCTTTATATTCTTCAAACTAAAAATGTAAACTTGTCATAAAAATGGCAAATCTAAAAACACATAGAAAAGAAAAAAAAACAAAAAAAGTCAAGCAAACAATAATCTTTAAAAGTGTAAATCTCCTTCACCCCCTTTCTTGCAGGTCCAGGCTTCTATCTATCAACATTTGCCAAATTTCTTTCCACCTTGTTTTTGCAAAAAGCGTAAGATGGCTTTAATAGAATAAATCCCACAGACATGTTGATTGTTCCTATCCCTGCGCTACCCCTTTAGACAGGTACTCAAAATGGAGGAAAGAAAAGTGCCCGCATAGCCGGCAGCAGCTGAACGAGCCCCGGCTGGCAGTTGTTTAGGGCTGGTTCACAGTGACCGCTGGAACCTGACCGGCTGGCTAAAAACAAAACTTCGCCTTTCCTCCATCAAACACTTCTTTTAAAGGTCAACGTAAAAAACAAACAACAAAAGCAGCAACATCTTTATCTGCCAAAAAAGTTAAACAAGTGAACACAGCAATGCAACTGCACTGTTTCCAAAACTCTGTATTTCTTTCTAAATCTCCTTAAAAGTCAAAAATAGTTCACAATTGCACTTGAGCCTCGCCGGTGCACTCCGCGGAAATCTCTTTGGCGTTTTTGGTTGCTCCCTCCTCTGGGAGCTCGGTAGCGCTTTCAGGCTTGGTCCCGTTGAGCAGAGAGTCTTTCCCGTTGACGTAACCGTTTTCGGTGAATTCGGAGATGGTGAGGGCCTCCTGGATGTTGAGCTCCGCCGGCTCGGCGTCTTCTTCGTCGAGGTTTCTCAGCACCAGGGGGAGTTTGGAGTCTGATGCCGTGTTCTCCAAAAAGGCGATGTTGCTTTCCTCGTATTTCGGGAGAGGGTCGCCGTCCTCCAAGCGTTTGCTGTACATCTTGCGGTTATCGGAAGCGCTTTTCACCGCTTTCTCCAAGATCTCCTTCTCCACGAGGCGCAGCTTGATGGCCATTGCTGCGCGAAGGGAGAGGTTCCCTTGTTCTAAAAGGTGTTTGTCCCCCTAAAAGGAGTAAAAAAATGAATGTAAGAAATTGTTAGAAAAAATACTCAACAGTGTTGCTTTGGGCTATAAAACCAGAATTAGCATGTATCCAGTACAACAGCAAAAAGTTTCCCAGCACAACCTCCTTAACCACCTGCTGTCCGGCCGGACAGCGGCTTCCTGAATGGGCGTTTTTAAACGTCCCATCCCGCCCCGCTCGAGCCCCCTGCTAGGCACAGCGCACGAGCGGGAAAATCAGCCTGGAATGTAAACAGCCAGCGATGGCTGTTTACATACAAGCGTTAGTGTGTCTGTAGAGATGCCGGATCGCTTGTAATGTGCGTGCAGGTGTGCGCCCCCCCTCTGTTGCAGCCGCTGCTGGCGATCCCGAGCTACGCTGTGCCCGGTGCGAGCCCGACCCGCACAGCAGTTCTGTGGCCGGAGATCAAACGGAGCTCAGTACACGTTCTCCGTTTGATCTCCTCCTCCTCTTCTGAATGCAGGCAGTGATGTGTATTACATCACTTCCTGCATTCAGTGTCACTCTCCGGTACAGAAACCGGAGAGAAGCTGGTGAAGCAGGTCTCTGCTTCATCAGCTTCTCTGGGGTCCCTAGGTGACATTGGGGGTCTTAAAGACCCCTGATGTCTCCATAAAGAGGACCCGACACTGAAAATTAGCTATCACATAGGGAGCTTGTTAGTCCCCTATGTGATAGCAATAAAGCAGCGCTGAACACTGAAAAATGGCCTGGACAGGAAGGGGGTGTAAACACCCCGGTCAGCAAGTGGTTAAAGGCACAGGGACACACAAGGGACCCCGCACATCACGGCAGCTGAGACCCCAAGCATGTGTGCCTAACGTGTATCCAGAGACAATATTTTTTGTGCTTATAGTAGGGAAGGGTTAGATCTTCCTAAAACTGAACTCCAGCCATCCCTTCAGTCTTATATCTGACCTCCGTCCGTCCCTTCAGTCTTATATCTGACCTCCGTCCTTCCCTTCAGTCTTGCACGGTTGTCCCGTCTTCTCTCCTGGACTGAAATGGCTTCCTCTGATATCACTGCACACTGTGAGCTGCTCACAATGTGCATTAGAAGCTGCTGCAAGTCAGAGAGAGCCCGCCTCATTTCCTGGCTGGAGGATGTCCCCGGCCCATTCAATGGATTTCATGTCTTTCGATCATGGCAGCTCAGAATCACATATGGGCATTACCTAGTCTGCCAAGAAATACCCACTCCTCCAGACTGACACCCACCCATGTAGGCACATTAATATTTGCATAACTCATCCAAAGGGCCAGCCCACTGCCTGCATGAGTGCTCTCGTGAGGAATACCGAGGCAGAGGGCTGTGACTCTTTTATAAAACTATGTGTAGCACCCTGCTGGCCTCTCCCACCTGCACAGGGAACCAGTGACAACATTACTGGGACTAAAATACAGTGAGGGGAATTTATCAAAACTGGAGCAGACAAAATCTGGAGCAGTTGCCCATGGCAACCAATCGCCTTCTATCTTCAGTTTGTTCAGTTAAGATTTGAAAATGAAAGAGAGAAGCTGATTGGTTGCCATGCACAGCTGCTCCAGATTTTGTCTGCTCCAGTTTTGCTAAATACACTCCAGTATGTAATGAAAACAGAAAGGTTTTATCAAACTTTCATTAGCATGTTGACGAGAAGGAAAAGGAGGAACTTGAAAGCCAAAGTATAAGCAGGTTTCAGTTCAGCTTTAAAGTACATCTAAGCCCAGGAACAAAAATGTAATAAAGTCCAGCTTATCAGCCCTTAGATGTGGTGGCTGCCTTCGTTTTCTATTTTTTCAGATTAAGCACACTTTCAGCAAGAAAAGAACAATACCTGTTGTTCCTGTTAAACATCTTGTAACTTCCTGTGGACAGACCCAAAATCTCACACAGTGGTATTAGCTTTCTTAGCTATCTTCTGCAAACTACAAAGCAACTCCCCGCTGGGCAATGACAGTGAAGGGAGAGTGTTCTGTGGTCCTAACACAGTTTATGTCCTAGGGTGACCACACTGCTCCTCCATAAATACAGTACAGTAAGTGAGCATTGTCACCTAAGGACAGAAAATATGTTACTGCCAAAATGACCATGTGAAAATAAAAGGTACCAAAGTCTGAGAAAGTCGCATTCAAGGACTGGTGAGCAGCGATACGCCGTCTGTATCAATACCCAATTGCTGTCTGTGTACCCGATAAGGAGTATCACCCTCTCCATTTGTCCTGATGACAGTTATCACCCAGACTACCTTCTCGCTTGCCTGTCAACACAACTGCTTAAAAATAAAAAGAGATGTGCAAGAGTTCACATCTAACCACGTCTGAAGAAGAGAATATAAAAAAGCTAAAAATAGTGGAGAGTGGACATTTTTATTCCCAGCATGTATACATATTAGGGATGCACCGATACCGATACTAGCATCGATATCGGTGCCGATACCGAGTATTTGGGCGAGTACTCTTACTCGCCCAAATGCTTCGATAGCTAGCCTGATACTTCCCGTATCAGGAAGCCGAGCAGCGCGTCATTACACGCTGCCCGCATTCTGATTGGCCTGGAAGCACCGGCTTCACGCTCCCTCGTCATCTCATGACGAGGGAGCCTGGAGCTGGCCTCCCGGCCAATCAGAAAGCCGGGCGCTGCGTCATTACACGGCGCCCGGCTTCCATGATTGGCCAGCAAGCCGGCTCTGGCTGGGTACCGGAGGAAGGCCGCTCCTGGCTGGAGAGGCCCCGGGGGTGGCAGGCTTGACATGCCGAGGTGAGAGGGGACTTTCTTGGTAATCGGGAAGCCGGGTGGCGAGTCAATACGCGCTGCCCGGCTTCCCGGCTAATCAGGAAGCCAGGTGAGGTAATTACACGCCACCTGGCTTCCTGAATGAGATTTCCGGTACTCGCATTGTAATTGGTATCGGCGAGTACCGAAAAAAAATTAATCGGTACTCGTACTCCGTACCAAAATACCGGTATCGGTGCATCCCTAATACATATAATGGTTACATACAAGCACTGCCCATAGTAAGCAACCAAAATGACAGCTAGCACATGAGGCCCAACACAGAACATTGGGAAATGACCTCTATGGTGGTTCTGTAGGTCTTCAGCAGAAGTGAAGCTCTCGTCTCCAGGAAAGTCCACAGCTTGATCTCATTGTCCCAACTAACAGGAAACTCGCTATTCCCCAGGGTGAAGATCTTATCGATTGCATGCTCTCCGATCAAGTGTTCCTTCAGCTCATCTGGAAGGAAGAGAAAACAAATCTTATGTTAAATTATAGGCGTATAAGGAAAGCTCAGTTTTATCAAGCAAATATCAGCATGTAAAAATGACTACACAATAGTAATAGGAATATTATTCAAATTCAAAATGACCTTTTGGTTTAAAGAATGAGCGCTCTTACACAATTTGCCCCCTTCCCCTCACCTAACCAACCCTCCCGCTCCACAGATGCATGCTTACCTCGATCCGAAGTCCATGGTTTCAATGTTTGTTTACAGCCAAAGGTTCAAGTCTTTACTGCCCTGGCTGTGCCTGTGCATTAGTATCCAAAAGACTTCTATGGGGCTGTGTCCCGAGGCCGGGGACGGGTTATAGGGTTGTAATATTCAGGTGCAGCCACGACAGTGAAGACGTTTGCTGCTGGATGTAAACAGCAGAAATGCGGCCATCGGATCTAGATAAGTATGTATCTGTGGAGGGGGATGTTAGGTCAGGGCAAAGAGGGTAAGTACACTTTGCTCTAGAATTCCCTCATCTTTCAATCTGCTACGTCCTGAGTTTTTTAAACTAAAGAGTTTTTTTCTTCAAATAAAATCGGATAAAAAACAAAAAATATCCTTAATTTAAAATAGACTGCGGGGGAGGGGGGCGTTTGGGGTGCCATCACACTTGAATAGCTTTAGCCGCGGCCAAGACAAAAAAAAACAGCTAAATGTAAACACAGCAGGCAGTAGGGGGGCAATAGCCAGCCTGCTATTGGCTATTTCATATTGCAATAGACAATAGAAGGCTGGCTTTTACACCCGCCCACTGCCTGCTGTCAATCATCAGAGGACGGACCTGAAGGAGAAAGCTAGGCGCTCTTGTTACTGCTGGGCACCGGCTGCAGGGGTCTGCGTCCACTCTGATGCCCGCTGGGAGCAACGGGGATCGGAGGGCAGACCGGCTCCCAGCATGGAGGAGAGCACTAGGGAAACAAACTAAATCGATAATGAGAAGGGTAGCCAAGGAAAAGCGAATCTACGATTGGTCAGGTTGCTCTGGGTCACTGCATCTGCCATATCAGAGACAGTTCAGATATCTCACCTTCACTCATGCAGAAGACTCTCAGGAAGGCCAGCAGCTGAGCAGATATCGGAGGCTCTGTGACATGCAGGGCAAACACACTGGACCTGTAAACAGGCAAATTATAGTCAACAGTTAACAAATGATAATCAGCATATTGGTTTAAACCACAGCACCAGACTGGTGATTGGACAATGAAGGAGCAGCAGGCTGATGAATCATCATTCTGCTCGCTATTCCTTTCTCCGGTCAGGAGTCCGTTCATTTCTCCAGTCAGCACATTTGCATGCAGCAGAGCCTGACTGGCTTCCTAGGGCTTCCCTACCTTATAACAGGAGGCAAATATCAAAACAGATCCACGTCCTTGTCTACATGCAACTAGAATATTTTGCAGGTATAACAAATGTATTAAATCATGTTTTCTACATTTGCCTGGAGTTCAGATTTAATCTAAATCTGGGATTTTCCCCATGCAGAGAAAAGCAACAGGTTCACTTTAATTCCGACCTTCACCTAGGTGTATATGCACCTTCCTTTTGCTCCCCTGTCACTCCATATAGCCATCAGCAGTCATGTGGGAGCTCACACAGGATATTGTAGTCCATTGCCGTGTGTGACCGTGCTGTACTGATTTGCCCAGAGCGGTCACATTGAGTGAGTCACATGCCCCCATTAACCTGTCAGTACCATATTCCCTTCAGCTCCTGGCACTAAATAGAGCAGGGGAGGAGAGAAGGAAGGGGAAGTATAAACCGCTTGGGGAAGGGGAAGGGTTAAAGGAAATCGGTTACTTTTCCTGAGCCTGGAAATAAAGGTTTGCTTTGAAGAGTCCCCATTACCAGACAATTATTTCAACAATTATCTTCACATAACTTTATTTATGCATTTCATGTGTTTTATAAATGTTATTGACCTGTAAAATCCCCCCTTGTGTAGATATCCAAAGACACTGAGAGCTGCCGCCATCTTGGATGCAATATCAGCAGCCCCTGGAGACTAAGTTCTCATTCAAGTGAAACTATGGTAGGCAAACTCAGGCCCTCCAGTTGTGGTAAAACTACAAATCCCACCATGCATCTGCCTCTGGGAGTCATGCCTATGGCTGTCGGCATCTTGCAATGCATCATCCGATTTGTAGTTGCATTGCAGCTGGGGGAGGGGGGGCAGAGTTTGCCTACCCCTGCGCTATAGTATTCCTCTTTGCTCCATGACAACTGTGGGAATCCTCTGGGGAGTAGAAGCAGCCAGCCCCATAACTAGACAACCTGTACCATCACCATTATAACATACTAGATATCAATACCAATGGGACAACCCTGGGGTCCAGCACTACCTGTCTAGTTTCCATTCGGCGGCAGTGAAACAGAATCAAACCAGCTTCACCGAGTGCTAAACCATCAGTCACTAAACCCCGACCCTCATGACTTCCGCCAGTTTTGATCTCACACACACAGGGGATGGTGGGGGAACCGAGATGTCGATTGGAGTGACAGGCTACGTTTCTATACCAGCAGGAGGCAATTGAGGAGCCATAAGGCGAATGGAGCGTGTCACCTCACACATGACTTATTACAGAAATGGCCTTTGTTAGCAAGGTAGGCTGCATCACACCATGAAGTACAGCGACGTAACAAGGTTTGGGGCACAGCAATGGTTACATAAAAACATTTTGGGGGTGTTCCATGGAAAGGAGGACACAACATGCCACTTACGTTGGGATGCCGGCTCGGGCTAGGACCTCGGCTTTCATGGCGTACAGCCTGTCGCTCTTACTGACGCCCAGCTTTATCTTCACCCGGTCGTGAGCGTTGTTTTCAAAGAAGAATCCGTTGTGGATGACGAACTCAGCGTTTGACCGAGTGCCGTAAAAAATGTAAATCTGCGTTTGGACAGGAGAAGAGACGAGATAAGAAAGCACCGCAATGAAAGGGGGGAAGCCTAAAATAAAATATATTTTCTGCATTTGGACAAGAGTCACCCACGGCTCTGTTTATCCAACCATGATAGCACAATAATTAATATCTATCTCCCACCCCGTAAAAGTGATTGTGTGCTTTATGTGCAAGCGAGACGCCGATTCAATCCATAAAAGGTTTCTTATGTGAAGCTGGCAGGCTTAGACCAGCAGACACCGCCAATGACATGCACGGGGAGGCCTGAGCCATGTGCTGGACAGGATATTTAAGGGGCCAGTCCACACAATTGTGACACTTCAGTTTTTGTAGTAAAAATTAGAAATCTCGATGACTGACTTAGAATTTAATTCCAAAAAGCTTCAGAGCCAGATAAGGCAGGTATGCTTCTGTAGGGGTCATCTCAATGTTAGGCTTCAGAGTAGGTCATGACTGCGGTTAAAGTGAGGTGAGTTGGAGACGGGGGAGTTGGGAGGAAGAGAGAGAGGGGAGGAAAAGAGAGAGAGAGAGAGAGAGAGAGAGAAAGGAAGAGAGAGGAAGAGAGAGAGAGAGAAAGGAAGAGAGAGAGAGAGAAGGGAGAGAGAGAG
>NW_017306499.1:0-66340 GCF_000935625.1 Nanorana parkeri
TTTTTTTTATGCAACTAATCGATTGCTTGGAAAAAAAATAAATCGGGCAACTAATCGATTACGATAATAATTTAGCTGCAGCCCTACAAATAAGATACATTTTTGTTATCACTCGGCTGTAGATCCTCAAATCATCTCTGAATCGGTACTAACACTCTACCTCCTTTTCGAGGGTGACTATGTCTGTTTCCCATGGTCCCTGTGTGTGTTGTAAAGTAGCCGCCGCTCAAAGCTCACTCCTGTGATGGGTTACAATCTCAATACAAATTAGGGACCATGGAAAACAAAAGTAACCACCCTCCAGAAAGAAGGACAGTGTCAGCATGAATTCAGAGATGATTTGAGAATCTACAGCTGAGTGATACACCAATAAGACACATTTTTGTTAATAGATAAGGTACTTAAATGCATTTTTAATATTTCATTCCTGAGTTTAGTGTCACTTTAAATTTAATTTAAAAGCCTCGCATCCCCTAGGTACAAGGAAACACTAGGTTCCACCCCATGTCATTCAAACGTAAAAGCAACCCTGGCGCTATGCTAAATTTGCTCAGCCAAGCATTCCCTGTAACCGAAAACTGTAAATATTTACACCTCTTGCTGCCCATGCTCCTAGATTCAGTAGAAATTGTCCCCCTTAAAAGGGAAGCAGACACTTCTGTAAAAGTCAATTTGCTGGACCTCCCATAGCTCTCGCTGGTTTCTTCTGGAGGGTCCAAGAGATTAATACTCCCAGAGGTGTTGGGAGTCTACAGATTTTGAGAGATTGTTACTACGGAACAAATGGGTGCTGGGCAGCGTGTGTGGTAGAAGAGGTAAGCATGTACCATTTCAGTTACAGGAAGAGCTTGGTTGAGTAACTTTAGTATAGCGAGTGTTGCTTCAAACCACAGATTTCAATGACCAGAAGAGGAGTCTGCAAATGTAACAAATGATGTTTATTAACTCCGAATCATCACAGTGAGCTTCCTGACCATCCTTGCATCCTCTGTTCTCCCCCCAAAAAGTCAGCCATTGTTTTTCAGGCATCCAGGACCTGCATAAATTTCAGACTAAAGCTGGCAACAACTTTAAACATAAGATCATGTAGTTTGTCTTGGAGGATTTGCAAGTTCTGAGCAGTTTTATTTGCTAAGGTTTGCTCTATGGATCTTTCAAGTAGGACAGGAAAATCTTTCTTGGCTTGATGAGCTTCTTTTGAATTGAGAGTCCGGCTTTATGGGTGAGCCCCATATGAAACACCTGAGCTTCCCAGATGTTTTGAGGGTTGGTGTTTTGACAGTCATTTGTCCGATAAAAATGATCAGGGCCTTTCCGGATGTACAAATATTTTCCTATGTTCAAAAGTGGGGAAACCCCTTTGAAACCATTTTATGAACGGAGGTTCAAAAATTAACAATTAAAAGACTGGCCCACAGTATTTTCAGTAACATTTGTTTTTTATTCTTTCCTTTGCTGAAGTTTACAAAGCGAAGCTTTATGTCACACACACCTATAGAAATTAGAAGTAGAAACTAGAAGAGTGAAAGCAAAATCCAAAAATGTCTTTTTAATAATGAACACATAGATAAGGAATATGAAAGTGACTTTCAAACTCATTAATATTTAACTCTGATAATAAAAAATCTAAACCGGAATAAAACATGTGATACAGTCTGATATTGTAAGCATACGGGTCAAAAACCTTAAAGAGGACCAACCTACCAATTTAATTGTTTGTTTTCTTTTTAAGAAAACAAGTACATTGCAAGGTAACTCTGGAAACTGCTGTAAAGTTCTACCCGTTAGTGATTTGAAAAAATATCAGTTTGTTTGTCCTTTACAAGCGGATTCCTGAATGTGAGGGTCTGGGTTCATTACAACCACATCTGAGGGACTTCCTGTATTGTAATGAGGAAACTATCAGGGTTATTCACAAAAGGGTGAAGAGTTTGGAGAAGAAGGCAGGAGAAGCGAGCAATCTAGGCCAAAATAGCCGATTTGGAAACATTCTCCAATTCAGCTCACTTTACAGTTCAGCTATGTTGTCCTAGATTATTCACTTCTCCTGCCTTCTCCAAACTCTTTACCCTTTAGTGAATAACCCTATATGTCACTGTCGCCCAAAAGGGACCCTGCGTGGCCCCGAAACGTTGGTGAGATGACGCATCTGACGATTTAATAAAAAGTGCTTTACTTCTTTCACACATCGAGTGCTGGTGACTTCTATTATGGACTGTGTCTGACACGGCGTCATCCGTGTTGTCACATCAAGCACCAACCTTTCATCAAAGTTCTGTACGCTGTATGGAGTGCAGGTGATTTCGTTTTATCGATTGTAATGAGGAAAGGTGCAGAGTCTGCACCCCTTTAGTACCAATTAACCCATTAAAAAAAATATATATATAAAAAGGGTGGGAAAAAAGTAATTTACTGCATTTGTGTATTTTACATTAAGGACGGTAATTTTTATTACCCCCATTAAATTTAAAAAAATATATAATCGGCCAACTAATCGATGATGAAAATCATCATTAGTCGCCACCCTAATCGATACAGGCCCTTACTAAGAATGATAAGTCAAAGATGGAGTTGTTTTGCCACAGTAACAGTAGATATGTTCAAAGCAAACCTAATATACGTTATGTTCAAAGCAACCAGCACGTCAGTAGAAGAACCTCATACCAATTCTGAAGCGCAGGGGAAACGGTTTGGGGTTGCTTTGTAAGTACAGTGATTGGGCGGCTTGAAATCTGCGTCATATGCAAGTGTGTTTCATAAGAATGTGAGGTCAGAGATCCAAGGCATGATAATGTTAAATAGTAAACAGGCAGTTCATGCAAGGAAACCCACAAACATCTTGCAACTAAATATAGTATTTTGCCTGGAGGACTAATCAAGGAGTAGATGTCAGAGACTGGTGGCCAATTATGCAGACTGCCTACAAAAGTTACTTTTGTTAAAGGGGGAAATACCTGCTTTTGAGGACAATGGTATACATTTTCCATAGTACAACGTACAGTATCTAGTGATATTTATGTTAAACAGCTAATTGAAAAATGCAATTTTTGGGCAATATGTTTCAGCGGCCTTAATTTCAATGCTTCCCTAAAAAAAAGGGCATGTAAAATACAGATTTCATATATCAAATCCTCATATTACTGGAATAATCCACATGCAGTTACCAGAAAAGTAATATTGCTGACAATGGGTATTCCACTAATCAGTAAAATATTGTAGTGATAAAAGTACTCTGACTTTCACTTAATGCAGGTATGTGCAGAGTCTGTAGGGTTCATTTATAAAAGCTAGGTGCTTGGCGGTGTCAGACTTCTATGCTTTTGAGAGATGTGGGTTCATTTATAAAGGTTTTGCCCGGTGCAGTCCATTCACAGGAACTAATGAGTATAGGAAATTTCTATACTCACCAGCGCCAAATAGCGGCGGTAATGCCATGCAAATGACATATGCGCGGTTATACCTGGGTGCGCGCAGCCTCTTGCACACCCCTCGTGGACTGAGGCCTGCTGACGTCATCATGTACAATGCAGGGCCCAACAAAGCTGTGCATTGCATGTGAGGACACCGATGGACAGTCCACAAGATGAAGGGGAAGAAAGGTGAGCATCGGGTGTCACCACAAAATACAAATTTTGACTATTACAAAATGGCAGACAAAGCCTTGAGTGTGATGCTAATGGTTTCAAAAAAATGTTTCAGATGAAAATAAATATTACTTAAAAATTGTACTGTTGCATGTATGGTCAGTGTGACAGTCATGTGATGGAATAAATATAGTGTATTACTACAGAAGCAGAACAGGGGGTCAGAAAAAAAAAAAAGAGTCACTTCATACATTCAGTGGCTGATGCATTCAAAAAAAGAACTTCCATTATTACGCTAAAGGGTGTTTTGTGGAAATACATAGTTATTACAAGACTAAAAGAACAAAACACAGCCTGGGATAGAGCAGCCAAGATCACGCTAAGCGGATTTTAAACTCATTATATCCCAGGAACTGGAGCAAACGGCAGAGGTAAACTACAGAGGAAAGCTGCAGTCTCTGCATAGCTATGACAAAGGCTCCGAGGTCACAGGAATGAAACATGACTACGGTAAACCATGCCATCCTATGACTGCCAACTTCAGATTAGTGAAACCTCTATTCAGGACAAGGAAAATAGTACAAGTCTGCACTAAGATGCTCACAAACTGGGCATGAGAAACAAAAGCCAAAACTGAACAGGAGGATTTATAGGATGCAACATCATTTCTTAGCCGTGACACCTTGTATCTCATATTCCATGAGCCAAGACTTTGTGCTAGAGAAACCTTTCAGTAGTCCCATGCATGACCATGCGGTGTGCTTCCCAAAACCGACACAAAAACAGATTTGGAGAAAGTCAGTATTTTCATTAGGGCTGCAACTAATGATTATGTTCATAATCAATTAGTTGGCCGATATTTTTTTTGACTAATCGGTCAAAAATAAATACCATCCTTAATTTGAAAATCAAATCAAGAAATGTAGATTAACAAACCAAGTTTACTTCAGAATAAAACTGCATACACAATCTTTTGCATTCGCAGTACACTGGAATGCTCAGCATTGCGGTACTGTGCGTTCCAGTGCAGGTGATCACACTGTGGGTGGGAGACACGTTTGGGGTGCCTTTGAAATGAATGGCACTGCAATGCACCTCCTGCAGCAAAATATGTCAGGCCGAAACGGAAAATGACTTTCCCCAACTTTTATAATTTTGTTTTGTTTAATTATTGTATTGTAAGCACAATGCGCTTGAATAGCTTCAGCCCAGAAATGACAGCTGCCAGTGGTAAGATTCCCCAGACAGTAGCAGAATGAAAATACAGCAGGTAGTGGACTGCAATTGGCCATTTCAAATAGCAATAGCCAAAGCAAGGTGGTTATTGCACACACCCGCTTACTGTGCCCTCCTCCCAGCGTGGAGGAAAGAGCTAGGGAATCCAACCAACTAATCGATAATGAGAATAGTTAACTATTCTTATTATCAATTAATTGGTTTCAGCCCTAATTTTCATATTAATTTGGGATTTCTAAAATCATACTGTAGGACAGTGTGGTTCCTTCTATGCAACCTTGGCAACACTTATTACTTGAATGTAAACAAGTTTCGGTTCTATATAGAGTTCATAGTCTATTTTTCATCGCAATATAACCCTTATCATGTTATTATTAGATTGGATTCGTAGAACTTATTACTTGAACCCAGTAAAGGTCTACCTTTAAAATATACCTTTTGTTTAGAATAATCTGCAATCTATTTTACCTGTGCAGCTGCCCTATACCAAGTGAACTTGCCTTTACTGGAGAAACTGCCGTTTTGGAAATGCCAGGACAATGGTCATGAAGAGCAATGTTCAGACACAGCTAGCAAAATCGCTAGCTTTGCCTGAACACTAGAAAACCCCGAAGGCTAAAATCCTGTAACAAACAATTTAACGTCCAGTCATCTGAGAACCAATGGCAGAAACAGGTCTACTTTAATTTATGTGTAAAGAACAAGCATGACAGAGGATTTTTATTGAGCCGCTGGTGGCCATCACGCCAAGAAGGGTATATCAGTCTCCATGGTACTAATGTGTTTATGTCGGTCAACTACTTCTTGTAGTAAAATGCTACGGATGTGTAAATGTTTGATGAGAAAAATTACAGTTTAAAACATCAGTTATCAAAATTGGAATACAATATGTGTTCCCTCTATTGTTATACCTTTTCACACCATTAGCGCGCTTCGGTAAACCAGGCTATGAGACAGACTTGAGGAACGTTGAGGTGAAGGTATGCGTATTCTTTTTTTTTAATGGGATTCAAAAGAGCAGACTGCAGTCTCAGTCTTCATACAGTGCTTCTCATAGTTTTCATAGCTTTCCCCATAGTTCTCCTAAGGGTAACGGGAGGACACAAACTAGCGTCCTCCCGTCACCCTAAGCTCAGTATACGGCGAGCTACAGCTCGCCGTATACTGAGACGCCGCAGCTGAAGCGGATCCCGACAATTATGTCTGGATCCGCGCAGCTGCATGACAGCTGGCTCTGCCTATCTAGAGGCAGAGCTAGCTGTACCCGCCCCCTCCCCGTCCGTTCCACCAGTCAGCGCTGGAGGATCGGAGCGGGGAATCCAGCCACGCCCCTGTCACGGCAGAGAGCTGTGACAGGATCGAAAAGTGAGCGAATGCCGGTATGTGTTCGCTCACTTCCCGATCCACTGGGCCGACATGTGGCAGTCTCATTGTCACAGGTCGGCTAGAACTATGAGGTGAGTGAAAAGCAATCACCTCATAGTTCTCCTTTAATAAAGCAAAGCATTCTCGAATTAAACATCAGACATACATGCACTAGTGGCATACAAGATTAAATACCATAGATGGGAAAAAAAAATTTAAAAATATTAACACTCAATTAGTTAATTCAAGCTTTTTTTTATTCATATCTCTATAGGTTGAACTCGTGTCTTTTTTTCAACCTGACTATGTACAGCTGACCTATAGACAAAAAAAAAAAAAAAAGGGGGGAGGGCATTAAATGAGAATATATTCTATGTTACTGCAAAAAAAAAAAAAAAACAATCACAGTGAACAAGCACGAGGAAATAGATTTCAGGACAAGGTATAAATATCATATTTGTCCACTAGGTGGAGCCACTGAAACACAACTAAAGATATGAATGGACTTCCAGAGCTGTAGTTCCACACCTACTCAATGATCCACAGGCAGACCTGATTATCAACTGAAATCAGAAACCAGGTAAATGAATCACAAAAGTATAAAAAGTCAAAGTACCAAAGTCAATAGGGGAGAAAATATTAACAGGAAATAAAATGCACCTTGATGTGGTCAGTATTTAAAACATATATTAACTGATGAACCAAATATGTATCGGCAAGGCAGAGAACAGACTGTAACCTGTAGTAACCAGTTTCCACCCTTCATCAGTTAAAAGCAATGACCATGTTCCATTTTTATTGTGTAACGAAAAAAAATCTTAAAAAGGTGACACTAAACTAAAAAGGTGACACTAAAAAAAAATCTTAAAAAGGTGACAAGTAACCCAACTACAGTAAACTCCCCATTTACCGGCATTCAACCAACCGATACTCTCAAGCAACTGGGGGGAAAAAATGGACATATGACCGTATTTTTTTAGGTGGCTTGATGCACATAAAAATGCTGGTTGCTAGGTGCACACTAAAAAAATTTTTTAGCAACTAAATGTACTTAGTTGCTAATGAAATTGTTTGTTTACAGGTTGCTGCTGGCCGGTTGCAATTTGAAATAGGTAACAGCAATCTGACTATTGCTCCCGGCTGCTTACATTCACCTGTTGTCTGCAGAAGCTAGCTGGAAGGCAAATGGGGCTGCGGGGGGAGGGAGGATTTCAGGGGGAGTGTTTCGGGGTACGGCGCTGCAGGGGTGCTGGACAAGCAACCAGAATCTACCGTTATCTGGCATCTACCAATCCCTGTGGGTGCCGGAAAACTGGGAGTTTACTGTATTAACAAAAATGTATCTTATTTGTGTATCACTCGGCTTTACATCCTCAAATCATCTCTGAATTGGTGCCGACACTGTGCTTCCTTCGGAGGTGGGCTACTTTTGTTCCCCATGGTCCCTATGTGTGTTGTAAATTAGACACCGTTCCAAGCTCGCTCCTGTGATGGACTACAATCTCATGTTTAGTTTACCAATTTGTATTGAGATTGTAGTCCATCACGGGAGTGAGCTTGGAGCGGTGGCTACTTTACAACACACACACACCATAAGGAACAAAAGTAGCCACCCTTCAGCAGGAAGGACAGTGTCGGCACCAATCCAGAGATGATTTGAGGATGTACAGCCAAGTCATACACAAATAAGATACATTTTTGTTAATAGTTTGGGGACTTGAATGCAATAGTTAATAGAATTTATGATTTAACGCCTGGGTTTACGGTCACTTTAAACATCAATCCCATCTTCTACCCACATTGGAACTTTCAAGGTGTCCAGTGGGTTTGTAAAGTGTCTCATCTGAAGACTATTCTATTATCAGGTTTCATAAAAACATTGAGATTGTCTGATATACAGTTCTTAGACTGTTGCTTGAGCTTAAAAAAAGGGCTACAAACAACTAATCGATTAATTGATGAGAATAGTCGTCAACTACTCTCATTATCGATTAGTTGGTTGGATTCCCTAGCTCCCCTCCTCCACGCTGGGAGGAGGGCACAGCAAGCAGTGCGTGGGTGCAATAGCGAGCCTGCTATTGGCAATTGCCATTTGAAATGGCCAATTGCAGCCCACTACCTGCTGCATTTACATTCAGCTGCCATCTCCAGAATCTTGCCACTGGTAACTGTCATTTCCAGGCTGAAGCTATTCAAGCACCATGTGCTTACAATACAATTATTTTTTTTTTTTAAATAGTGGGAAAAGGCATTTTTGGTTTTGGGCCTGACAAAATCTGTTGCGCGAGGTGTGTTGCAGTGTCATTCATTTCAAAGGCAGCCCAAACGTGCCTCCCACCCACAGTGTGATCGCCCACACTGGAACGCAGGTAATGCAATGCTGAGTGTTCCAGTGCAGTGCGATTGCAAAAAAGTGTGCATGCAGTTTTATTCTGGAGTAAACTTTATGTTTGTAACACTGTTTGTTTTGTTTTTTTAAATTAAGGATGGTTACATAGTATTTGAGGTTGAATAAAGACCCAAGTCCTTCAAATCCAACCTATTGCTGTGTGCGTATGTATAGGTCCATGGATCATCTCATTCTTAAGAGTACTTGTATTCCTGTATATTACAGGCTCTCAGGAAATGGTCCAAAAGCTTCTTGAATGATTCCACATTCTTAGCTGAAATCACAGCCTGTGGCAGAGAGTTCCAGACCCTAACCGCTCTAAGAACCCCCTTCGCCCCTTGTGCTGGAATTTTTTTTCCACCAATTTTAGGTGGTGGCCTCTAGTCTTTGTTACGGAGTTAATCGTAAAGAGTTTGTTGCTAATGTTGCCATCACCATTAATCATCTTGTACATGAAAATCATGTCCCCCCTTAATCTCCATACTTCCAACGTAACATGTTTAAATTTAGTAGCCGTGTCTTATAGCTCTGGTCCTCCATTCCCCTAATTAGTTTGGTTGCCCTCTGCTGGACTCTTTCCAGCTCAAGGACATCCTTTCTGTGTACCAAAACTGGGCCGCATACTCCAGGTGAGGCCGAACCAGTGATCTGTAAAGTGGCACAATTATAGACTTGGTACTGGTACTTAAATTTTTTTTATCTGATTAATCGAAGAAAAAAAAAATCGGCCAACTAATTAATTATGAAAATAATCATTAGCTGCAGCCCTGTATTATGTGCCTTTACCTATATGACATGTTCTATAGCCCACAGTACGGTAGTAGTGAGGATTGAAGGTCACTTTCTGTGCAGGGAGCCCGTTTGCTATGATCAAGAGCACAGATAAGAATCAGCTGAGCAGGAATTATGTAAAGGGGTCATAGGGTTTATTACAGCCGTAACCATCTGCATCACAGATAGCTGCACAAGTAAATACTTCCTCATTCTCCAAGAGAAAGAAAAGTGGCACATGAAGGCACTTAAAAGTGACATTAAACCCTCAGATTTTTTAACATAAACCAATACTGTAATGTGTGCCTTACTGTAATCCATGGTAGTTTCCCTTCTCTTTGCTGCTCTTCCTTTTAAATCTGTATCTCTTCTACGACAACTGTATATTTCTCACATTTTTATTTACATGTTTTTGCTGCGGTTATGATTTAGGCAGGAGTATTAAAGGAGAACTATGGGGTTAAGGCTTTTCCCCATAGTTCTCCTTAGGGTAACGTGAGGACAATCTGGAGAGTATAAAATACCATCTAGTGGTTTGCAACAGTCTCACCTAGCAATGCTTCATGAGCCACTTTTTCCCCAGTTTCCTCAGAAAGGTTATAAATCAAAAAGCTCAGTCAGTCTGGCAAATTAAACTGGTACCAACTTCACAACTCACCCACACAATTTCCTATTTTTGTTACTACTTGCTACCTTCAAGAACCAAAACAACCTTCCAGCTAGGGCGACCCTTCCACAGTCCTATTTATAACACAAGACTGGTACTCTAATGGTGACCTCCTAACAGCTTGAAATGAAGTTCAAAATGTCCTTCAAAAACAACTTTACCCTTAGACAGTGGCAAGAACAAGCTTTCTAAGAATATCTTCAGAGCCACTTCCTAGAGAAGAGAAGGAAGCCTTAAAATAGATACAATAGCTGGGTAAGATACATTACAGAATTACTGATTGAAAATGACCACTTCCCGTAGTTCCTAATTACACAGCATCCAGCCCAACATTGTGAGATGGAGGTGCCCAACGCTAATGCGACCTGCAGTCCAAAGACAAACTTTTACAGGCAAATCAGTTTGGACAAGTAAATATTATCAAACCAAGCACTTTCTGGCATCAAGCATAACCCATGGAATGATAAGGTTTATAGCAAATTCTGCAATTGTGCTGATGTCAGAAATCCATGCGGTCTGAGTGCTATGTCGTTCACTGCAGTTAGCTTTCAGAAAGTTCCTTGCATGTGTGGGGGGTAAGCAGTCTGCATCCTAAATCTGTATCATGCAACTTCCTCCATCTCTGCTGGTTATATCAACAATCAGATTCAACCTTTCGGGGGTGGAGTGAAACTCAGTGACTGTTGTAAGAAAATGAATTTGCCGGCAAATCAAGATATCAAGCTTCCTTCCTGCGAAATAGCAAGGAGTCTGCAATGGTTGTGTTTTGCCAATGCCCTACATGTATTATTATGCCGATTTGCTTCAATAACAGCCTTCCAGGCTTCGAACACCATGTGCGGATAACATTTTTAAAGCCCAACTCTACGCAATACTCAATTCATCGTTTTAGAGGTAAAAGTAAGGATGTGCTGCCTACAACTCAAGGAATGAGGTCTTACCCATTACTGCAATAGTGCATCAGTTCACCCCACTTCAACTTTCTGATAATCTGAAGATCTAGTAACACCTTTCTCCTAAATCCTCATTCACACCTGAGCGTTTTGTCACTCAAAGCCAAGCACCACAAAACGCTTAAGGAATTCCATTCATTCCTATGTCCTCTGTTCACACCTGAGCACCACAAAAAGCCCAAGACAAGGAATCCTATTAATTTCTATGTCCCCTGTTCACTCCTGAGCCCTTTGTCACTCAAAGCCAAGCACCACAAAACACCCAAGACAAGGAATCCCATTCATTTCTATGTGCCCTGTCCACACCCAAGTCTTTTGTCGCACAAAGAAAAAGCCTTCGTGCCTTCCAAAACGCCTGTTGTAGGACAAAGTACATGAGCTACTTTTTGCCAGATTACAGCGCTTTTTGGTCCCATAGACTTCAATGGGAATCTTCGTGCGACCAAACGCTCAGGTGTAAACAGGGGCCATAGACATGAATGGGATTCCTTGCCTAGAGCTTTTGTTGCGCTCAAGACAAGCGAATGGGTTTGATGTCTTGAGCGTTTTGTTGCACTTAGATTGAGTGTGAATGGAGCCTTATATTCTGGATATCAACTCTGGTTTAAAAATCAGTGCTGTATATGTGGCGACCCTAAACACTGACAGCGGTGTCATTGTGGAAAGGAGGAGAGATGCTTTGACAAAAAAATGCACCTGTTTCTTTTAAATGTTAGATTAAAGGAGAACTATGGGGTCAGTGTTTTTCCACATAGTTCTCCTTAGGGTAACGGGAGGACACAAACTAGCGTCCTCCCGGTACCCTAAGCTCAGTATACCGCGAGCTACAGCTCGCGGTATACTGAGACACCGCACCTGGAGCAGATCCTGACGTAGATGACGGGATCCGCCCAGCTGCGTGAGTGACAGCTGGCTCTGCCTATCTAGAGGCAGAGCCAGCTGTACCCGCCCCCTCCCCCGTCCGTTCCGCCAGTCAGCGCTGGCAGATCGGAGCGGGGAGAGGGGAATCCAGCCCCTCCCCCTGTCACGGCAGAGAGCCGTGACAGGATCGAGAGGTGAGGGAACCCGGTATGTTTTCCCTCACCTCCCGATCTACTGAGCCGACCTGTGACAGTCTCATTGTCGCAGGTCGGCTTAGAACTATGAGGTGAGTGGAAATCACTCATCTCATAGTTCTCCTTTAAGGGTGTTTTGTGTTTCATTGCACTATTATACATTAACAAGTTCCAGTAATTCTCTAGGCATGTGATGTAAGAGTATTCTTGAGAAATTCCAGGTAATTTTTTTTTCTTATCACACTCTGGTAGTGTAAAGATGCCAGTAAAGTTGCAATCAGTAAAATAGTTGAATATCATGTCATAATAAAACAGATATGTGCAGAACTTGTAATCTGCGACATCACTTCTTTCTGTAGTACTGAAGCAATTACTCGTAATGGTGATTTGTTTTACAAGAGGCACAGCAATCACCTCCATTGCCCCGAACCGCTGCTACAACACTCCCAGTCTTTGAAGTGACAATCATTAGTACTTGCACTGTATATTGTCATTAGATAATGCTGCTGGCAATTCTATAGCTAGCTTAGAAAGTAGCAACATAACAGTCACCAAGCCACAAAATTACTGCTATAAAATCGCTTGTGTGACATGACCCTTAGCCTACCTCATGTGGACCCAAAAACAAAAAAGGTTCAAATTTCACCTGGTACTTCCTGACCCAGGGTGACAACACTCACTATACTGCATCTATGGAGAAGCAGCGTTGTCACCCTAGGACAGAATTCAGCATATGACTATAGGACATTGCCCACACTCCTCTTCTCTATAGCGGGACATGTTGTGTAGTCTACAGAGTAAAGCCTCTTTTCACACGAGTGGTCCGATCGGGTTAGTTTTTCAAGCAGACCTGATGGGAAGCCCAATACAAGTCTATGAGGCAGCCAGGCTTAAACGGATGGGTGTCCGTTTACACCCAGTTACCCCCGACTCCAGGCCTGGTCACAAAAAACAAAACTGAATAGAGTTACATTTCCCCTGGCCTGATTGTGTCGGATCCGGCACAATCTGATGTAAACGCACACGTCTGTTTACATCCGACTACCCATAGACCGACAAGGAGTCCGGCAGTTTAAGATCTTTCCTCCAATGCAAGATAAAGGGGGAAAAATAAATGCATGGACACGGATGTCACATCGGTGAAATCTGATCTGTACTGCTCCTACCAGGAGGAAGTCCATGCATGGATCCGCTTTTGATCAGCCTGTGTGAAAGGGTCCTAACCAGGGAACTATGCTGACTGATAACAGTGCAACACGAGAATAAAGCACAAGTTAGCAGCTGACAATGGGAAACTCAAATGGTGTTTTTTGCACCTAACACATAACAAAGCACTCTGAATTGCATATTTAATAGACCAAAAGAAAGCAAAATAAGAAAAGTTAACTGTTAGGGTTCTTATACACTTTAAGGTAAATGAGGGATTGAGAACACATTCTCTTCGCTCCTTTGGCACATTATAACTAGCGGTGCACCCAATCAACTGAATCAAACCGAAACAGAAAGAAAAAAAAATTGTCAGGCGGAAACGAAAACATTTTTTTTTTCTAACCTTAAGATTATTAATTTTATATTTTATTTTTAATGTTACTGTCGGGGTCTCTGGGGAAATATCAGAGGTTTAAATAGACCTCTGATATTTCCCATTTGAAATAGAAAAAGAGATTGAGTCTTAAATCTCTTATTCTGCAGCCCGTTATGAATGGACCGGAAGCCTCTATATTGAGTGCTCCTGTCCATTCATAACCTGTGTATGTAGTTAGTATGAGTTACTATGCCTACAATAATGAATGAACAGGAAGTGATGCAGACTATCCAATCTACATGTAACCACCACAGCCCTTGCTACAATCCCCCATGCTACATGTAGGGCTCATTCAGTTTTATGCTATATTAGCTTTAACTGTAGTAACACATACATGACGACTGCTATCAGTTCAGTTACCGATTTTATAATTACCTGTACATAATTGCGTAATTTTCCCTGCGATAGGAAATCAGGCAAGATTATATATATTTATAACTCCAAAGAGCATCACAGATGCAAAACCTAAGCCGCTAAGGAATAAATAATCGCCGGCAAATGAGGAAATGCCGCTCTCGGGGAAATAAAATCATTAGCAGCGGAGGTGTAGAAGAACATGTGCTGTTGTCTCTCTTCCAATCTGTCAGCTTTATTAGAGGACGTTTGCTGACTTTTAACAACGCTACAAAACAAGCCATCCTCTATCTTAGGATATTCTTGATTTCACAAAACATTCTAGGAAAAGAAGGACTTGGCAACAATAACATTTCACTAGTTTTTCTTCTTTTTTTTTATTAGATGCCCAGGGGCTAGTCTTGTGCTTGCATAAACAATAAGGATTCCATTTAAAGTCAAACCAGGTCGTCTGAATATTCGTTCAGATGTATGCTGGTAGCCATGTTCTTTAAAAGAGACACTGTCACTTTGCACATTCAGGGCAAAAGGACACAAAACACAATCACCTAAAGCATTATGAAATAAAATGCTTGAAACCGAAGCGGATAATGACGTGCCTTGCACAAACGCCGTCAGTGTCGCCCAATTCAGGATGTAATTTCTTGCCCGATTGGTTGCTAAGGGCAGAACAAAAGGTCCTGATGAGAGCAGCACAGACAGTTCTTGTCAGAGACATTGTAATCAGCCTGTGCCTCTGTAAAGATATATTGGCATCATGTACAAAAAAACGTCAAATTTACTCTTCAATATCGAGACAGAAAAGTAAGGTACTTACTCTGACCGTCGTCTGGTTTCCAGTCCATCTGGCAAAAAAAGCTTTACTGTGGACACTATACAGCCGTGAGTCACTAAGAGGAAGGAAACAAGGTACAGATTAGCATTACCAATAACTTGTTGGGCAAACACAACTGTTAATTATCTTCCCTTTCACACCAAGGGGTTTGTACACATGAGGTGGTATTGCATAACGAACTACAGACAACAACGCAGCTTCAAGTATATCGCATATTTGTTTATGGATAGATTAAGGAATTATAGCTATGTATATATAGAGATATGGATAAAGTCAGGAAGGGTTAAAAATAGAGAAGCACCAATACTAGTATCGGTACCGAATGTTTCGGCGAGTACTCGTCCAAATGCACCAGAACGTCGGATCAGGGAGATCTCCCCCTGACCGGAAGTGCTGAGGGAGCATGGAGTTGGCTTCCTGCCCGCCTCCCTGACTGGCTAGGAAGTCGGCTTCACTTGTTGCTAGGCAGCCTGGCTTCCTGACAGATCAAAACGGGATTCCTGGGCAATCAGGAAGCCGGGCAGTGGGTCATGATCCGTTGCCCGGCTTCCTGATAATCAGGACACACGGCACCAGTAGCGGTATCGGTGCATCCCTAGTTAAAAACATTCAGGTTATTTTTTGCAGTGTCTGTCCTGTTGGGGAGATATCACTTTACTTCCTCTATCCTGGAAAAGACGAAAAAGAACATGAAAGGAAATCTCACTAAAGCTATAAATTCCCATCTTAGACAGTTGTCACCAGATCATTTTTGCCCAATTAAGCAATTTACTGTCACCTTTTGCTGGTGACGACTTGAAAATGTTCGATCTCCTCTTACTTAAGCTGGCCATACACTAGATTTTCAAATGAAAGATCTTTCATTACCAACAAAAGTTCTTTCTTTGCCACCCGATATTGCCATCAGAGACGTAACAAATGTCAAACTAAATTTTATTTTAACAGTCAATTTTGGAATGAATGGATTTCCCTGAATGAAAACCAAATTTGCCGTCAGAATTTCGTTCATTCGAGAAAATTTTTTCGATCCTGCTTCGACTTTTTTTTATCACTATGGTCGAAATCGATCATCAGTTTGACCCCATCAACTAATAGAAAGTCAAAATAAAGATCTTTCGAAAATCTACTAGCGTATGGCCACCTTAACTGCCTGAGTGACGAGAGCCACCAGCACAAGCAAAACAGTAAGGCCCCATTCACACTAAAATCACAAGGCAATCGCGAGAGCCTGTTGCCTTGCGATTGTAGCTTCCGATTGCGGTGCCATCCGATCCATTGCATTGCTATTTTTAAGCTTGAGGGTTTTTTTCTGCTTGTTTTGGTCACTTTTGACATGTCTTGAGTTCACATTATTCACCAATGTTTGTGATGTGATGCGCTAGCACATGTTTTTGCAACGTTCTGCTTAAAAGTATACCATTCTTTTTTTTTTTTTTTTTAAGCGCAATGGACAGCAACGCAACGGCATAAACTGTCCCATTCATACAATTCAGTTTTCGTTGTCCTTGAGTTACCATTTGTTGAAAAATGGATCGTAAAGCAACGGATTCAACGTGAATGGGGACTAAATCTCCCCGGGACACGTTAAAGCTACCAACCCAAGCTATTTGTGCAGTTTCGTTATAATGACACACCTCCTGAAGAGGCTACTGTTGCTATCCAAAATAAGCATAAAAGCCTGCAACCTCTCTGCAGGCAGCTATCTCAATTGCTCGGGGCTCCAAAACAACAACAACTCTGCATTTTCCAGAATTCTATGCCAAGTCATTGAGGAACTTTAAACCTAAAACCGCTTCACTGCTGATGTAGTCCATTTTCACCGCTCCCCAGACTGCTATAATAAAAAGGTAATTTTTTTTTACATGCTGCTGTTCTTTTGAATTTACATTAAGTTTCTACACTCAATGATTGTTGAAACAACATCCAAGGAAAAGGCAGATCTAAAATAGTCAAATGACATAAACCTGTGCTTGTATCAGGAAAAATGTTTTATCCATCTGCGGTACTGTACTAGCAACCAATGAAAATGCAGCAGTCATTGACCAGATATTAGTAAACGAAGTGACACTAAACTCTGGAGTTAAATCTTAAAACTGCATTCAAGTACCTTAAAAGAGAACTATGGGGAAAGTGTTTGTCCCCATAGTTCTTTTTAGGGTCACGGAAGAACATATACTAACCTCCTCCCGTGACCCAAAGCTCAGTATATCGCCGCGATATACTGAGAGCACAGCAGTTGGGACGGATCCCAGCAATACTGTCGTGATCCACCCAGCTGCATGAGTGACAGCTGGCTCTGCCTATCTAGAGGCAGTCAGCTATGCCCGACCCCTCCCCCGTTCGTTCCTCCACTAGTTATATGCTCTGGCCCAGTCTACCCTTTGTAAGTGCATGTTATTTAAATTGTATTCATTAAAACATTGCGTATCTGCACTGCCCCACGTCCAGTCCGGTCGACTCTCTACGCTGCTGGGCCCTGCGACTTTTGCCCATCTCCCGGTCCAGTCCTCCCAGTCAATGTGCGGCGCGAAACCCCAGCTTCTAGCCCTGGGGCAGTAGAACTGCCTACGCCGGAAAGGAGGAGGAGGAGATAAAGAACCGGACAGGCACTGCCATGGACAGCTAACTGCAGGTCCCCAGCAGGCTGCCAGGGTCCCCACAAGCGCGGGAACTCGGACGGCGACTGCAGTTTGAAGATGTAAAACTTTTGAATTTACATTAAGTTTCTACACTCAATGATTGTTGAAACAACATCCAAGGAAAAGGCAGATCTAAAATAGTCAAATGACATAAACCTGTGCTTGTATCAGGAAAAATGTTTTATCCATCTGCGGTACTGTACTAGCAACCAATGAAAATGCAGCAGTCATTGACCAGATATTAGTAAACGAAGTGACACTAAACTCTGGAGTTAAATCTTAAAACTGCATTCAAGTACCTTAAAAGAGAACTATGGGGAAAGTGTTTGTCCCCATAGTTCTTTTTAGGGTCACGGAAGAACATATACTAACCTCCTCCCGTGACCCAAAGCTCAGTATATCGCCGCGATATACTGAGAGCACAGCAGTTGGGACGGATCCCAGCAATACTGTCGTGATCCACCCAGCTGCATGAGTGACAGCTGGCTCTGCCTATCTAGAGGCAGTCAGCTATGCCCGACCCCTCCCCCGTTCGTTCCTCCACTAGTTATATGCTCTGGCCCAGTCTACCCTTTGTAAGTGCATGTTATTTAAATTGTATTCATTAAAACATTGCGTATCTGCACTGCCCCACGTCCAGTCCGGTCGACTCTCTACGCTGCTGGGCCCTGCGACTTTTGCCCATCTCCCGGTCCAGTCCTCCCAGTCAATGTGCGGCGCGAAACCCCAGCTTCTAGCCCTGGGGCAGTAGAACTGCCTACGCCGGAAAGGAGGAGGAGGAGATAAAGAACCGGACAGGCACTGCCATGGACAGCTAACTGCAGGTCCCCAGCAGGCTGCCAGGGTCCCCACAAGCGCGGGAACTCGGACGGCGACTGCAGTTTGAAGATGTAAAGGGCCGGTATCGGCCTTAAGAATCGGGGCATTTTCACGAGTACAAGTACTCGTGAAAATGCCTGGTATCGGCCCCAATACCGATACTAGTATCGGTATCGGGACATCCCTAGTTTACATCACAGGTGTACTTAGAGGTGCTGGGAGTGGTTTACAGCACTTTGAAAAGCTTGCTTAAACTTTCCTCGCTCACTCATTCATATTAATATATTCCTAAATTACCATGACTTAAATAAAACCACATGGCGTGCACCAAATACCATTGCAAACGCAGACATTACCAAACAAAATTAGCAGTGACATCATCACTGTGCTGCGCAGAGCTGTAGGAGGAGCAAGAAGGCACCACCCACTACAGACTGCCTAAGAAAACTACAAGAGGGGGCGGAGACAAGACCAGTCATGCTGCATAAGAATATAGAGCAGCCATGACTGGTCTTTATTACAGGAAGCTCCTGCACAGCGTTAAAGAATTATACTGAATCACTGAACAGATCTGAACAAAATACTCAATGCACACCAAATATACACATTCCTTTTACTGTATTTTATTTGTTTATCCCAAAGTTCAGCTTTAGGAAAATAAACAAAAAGCCGTTAGGTAAGGTCCCAGCAAATGTGTATACATGTTCTGTCAGATGAGCGACAAATTTAAAACTCTTTTACTGTATGACTTTTAGTTCCGCCAGAGATCAGTCATGTTAGCATAGTAAGGGATTTTTAGGACAGAGCAGGTGCAGACCAGATCACTGACTGCCTCACATACGATGCCTCAGGCTGCTGGGATTCTATTACAGAGACTGTAGTAAAAGCTCAGATTACCTTAGAGTGTACAATAACTTATCACCTCCATGCTGGGAAGAGAGCTTCATAGTGTCAGTTATATCAACCCTGTAACCTGACCACTTACAAGCAGGCTGGACACACAAGAGGACCTCCCGATCGGTACTGGTTGTAGGGCTTTCAAGGAAAACTAGGCAGCGGATGGTAACCCTCCTGAAAATATGCTACACGAGTATAATTTCTGATGTTACACTGAACAGTAACAATTTCACTATTTACCACCTCCTGAAAGAGAAGAGTAGCAATGCAAGCCATATACTAAGTGATTCTATGAAAAGCTAAACCAGATTTCCATAACAAAAAGGAATGAATCTACCACCAACAGGTCCCATCAAAACCTGTAGCATCTCATTATCTGGCAGAGCAAATATTTGACACTTGCAGGCATCATAAGATCCAGCAACTACAATAACGGCACAGTCTACCACCCAATCCACACAAACTCTGTGAAAAACACAGCTTTCCAACATGGAGCACACGTATTCATTCCACCTGCTTCTCACAATGCCATGCATGATGCCTGGGAGTCTTGCCACCAGACATAAGCACAGCAGGGTGAATGGGTAGAGGAAGCATGCATGGCCATAAGAAAATATTCATTTCAAATAGTCACTAGTCACATTGTATTTTGGAGGTAGATAAGGTGTGACCACAGTTTAGCAGAGGACAAATCCCCTTCATATCAGCAACAAACCTGCTTGTGTCCAGTGACTACAGGCCGGCCATAATAGTGCATCGGCTGAAAACTTTTAGAATGAGTTCCAAATGTCAATAAGGTAAACATGCAAGGTTCTCAAAGAAGATGCACCGATACAATTGTTTCCAGATCGAGTACGAGGTCCCATACTTTTCCTCAAGTACTCGCCGATACCGGTTTTTCGGTATCGGCAAACCAAACAGATATCCTGTACCGATATTTTTTTCCCCCGATACCGAGTGATAACCCACCGCCCGGCTTCCTGACTGGAAAGGAAGCCAGCTCCAAGCTTCCTCGGCACTGCTGGTCACAGGGAGATCTCCCTGACCCGGAAGTTCCTGTATCGGAGGTAAGTATCGCAGCATTTGGGCGAGTAGGAGTACTCGCCCAAACACCCGGTATCAGCGCATCCCTACCAATTACCGTTTTTTCTAAAACAGACTAATTATTTAGGATAGTGGTGAAGTGCCAGATCCCGGTCACATACGTGACCACTGTGATCATGGTAGTTCTGCCACTGACTCCAAGCTGTAGAGGGACTACAAATCCCATCAATACAGGATTGTACAGTAATGGGGAATTATAACCGGCTATAGGGACTACAAACCACTACACAATCTGTAATTTGACCTCAAACATCTCTGCAGACTTCTTTGCGAGGCAGTGAGCCTATTGCATGAGTGGAGGATGAAGATCCTGAGACATCCTGCCTACAGACTATATATGGTCCCCACTATTGCAGGGTTTTTAAAGATGAAATTTCAAGTACAGTAAATCTAAGGCTACAGCTGGGATGCGATAGTCCATACAACCATTTACCTGTAATTTGACCTCAACATCTCTGCAGCCTTCTGTGTGAAGCATCGAGCCTAATGCATAGGTAAAGGATGAGGATATTGGGACTTCATACAAATTACTACAAACCTACAAATTCCTGTGACAGGAATCCAAAATCTCCCGTTTAGATGTGGCCGCCGTCACCCATTCACATTAATTACCAGATGACAGTGACCGCACCTGTAAGCAGCAATCCGCATGCAATACAATTACAAACGGTTTGGAATAAATCAGTGACCCTGGATGCATCCATCTCATCACATACGATTACACATGGACTACCGCTTATAGATGTGGCCATAGTCACCCAGTCATTAACTTGTATATGTGACGGCAGCCACGTCAAAACGGGAAATTTTGACTTTCTGCCACAGGAATTTCTGCCACATCTTGGGGTTCCTGTGCAGGTATCCCAAATTGCATAGTGTGAATGTACCCTAAGGGACAGGGTAGAATCAGCCAGCAATATGCATAGCCTCGGTTTTGTTTGTTTTTTTAAATACAAAAAGGGACAAAGGGCTAAGGCTTTCTGTTACATACCCAAAACTACAGAGAAATACTTGGTTTTAAATTCCAAGTAGGATCCATTACACACTGCGTAGTCCATTACGAGCAGCAATAATCACATACCTTTTCTGGTGTTCTCCGTTACGTCAACCCCAAACTGAATAATGTCACCCGAAAGGATCTCACATGGCGGGCTTTCCTCAGACCCTCGACTCAATCTCTGGCTGTTGATGAAGGTACCATTACTACTTTTAGTGTCTTGAAGGTAGAACTGCAAGAGAATAAAAACAGACGACATTTATGAACTGACCAAGCAGATAACTTTAGTAACAAAGGAGTCCTTCAAAATGGACTGCAACTAAAACAAACCATTTTTAAATGGAGAGTTAAAGTTAATTAGTATAATCTCCTATAAGCTTTAACATGTTCATTAAAAAAATGCCTATATTTATAAATCCACAGCTTTCATTAAATTATTACCCAGTGATACCGTCACAAAGCACTTCCTGCGATAGGCACAGAGTATCGTCGCCCTGTCTCCCAATAGCTTTCTTTAGTTGTCACCCTCACTTCCTATCGAGATAACAGGGGCCTTAATAGCGCATAATGCCCGAGGAATGATACACAGTTGTAACTATCTTGAGTACATCCATTAGGACAGTAGGGGTTGGAAAGAGGCAGCAGGAGATCAGCAGTGCTTATATACAAATATGGATGACAAAGTAGGTAAATATTGTATTTTATTAAAGGAGAATTATGAGGCGAGTAATTTTCACTCAGCCTCATAATCTGAGGCAACCTGTGACAATGAAACTGTCACAGGTCGGCTCAGTAGATCGGGAAGTGAGCCAACACATACCGGCGCTCGCTCACTTCTCGATCTAGCCCTGCAGAGAGCCGTGACTGTCACTCACGGCTCCCTGCAGGGATTTCCCCCCCTTCCCTGTCCGATCCTCCAGCGCTAATTGGCGGAACAGACGGGGGAGGGGGCGGGTACAGCTGGCTCTGCCTCTAGATAGGCAGAGCCAGCTGTCACTCATGCAGCTGGGTGGATCCCAGACAGAATTGTCGGGATCCATTCCGGCTGCGGCGTCTCAGTATACCGCGAGCTGTGGCTCGCGGTATACTGAGCTTTGGGTGACAGGAGGATGCTAGTTTGTGTCCTCCCGTTACCCTTAGGAGAACTATGGGGAAAAGCCCTAACCCCATAGTTCTCCTTTAAAGAAAAACATGCAACTTGATTTAACTCAGAGCAACAAGATTTGATAAATTTAGAGACGCTGGATTAATGCAACATACTTCCAGTTGCTAATTAAATATAATGTATTTTACACACTATCCCTCTCTTATTTTAAAATAATGTTATCCCTGTGCAGCTTCTGTGTCATTGTTTGTACACATTCTGGTTAACAAAACTAGCAGGTCAATAATTCATGCATTTAGCCATTATTATTATGTACATAGAAGTTTGCCTGGAGGTTATATCATTAAAGATACACTGATCCTTTGCCCATTGAAGGCAAAGTGACAGGATGTACACAAAACATAGCCCCACCCCTACCTGCCCCAATGGTGATCAAGCATAGACAGGAGTCTAATATCATGGTAACCCCCTTGATGCTTGGGCCTGGTGATTGACTGCCCAAGCACGTCAGCAGTTTGACATTGGGAGGTCACAAGTACACCCGTAACAAGAAACCCTAAATGGGCAAAGTGACATCGTCTCTTTAATCTGCCCATAGATGCCAAAGGGCACTGAGGTAAAAGTGCAAGATCTGACCGCCAATATATGTTTTTGATATTCATTCCATAATCATTCTCCCATTCCATATCAATAATCAGTCCATATCATTCTATCTCCCACCTCGGACTGCCTTTAAGCGATCCCCAAAGACTCATCTCTTCAGGGAAGCCTATCCCACCTCAACCTAACCACTGAACTATCACATTCTCAAACAATACAATCCAAAAGGGAGGGCATGTGTGGGGATGCAAGCCCTCAGGGGCAGGGCACTCCTTAACATCTTGTCTTGAATTGTATTGTAATGCCTTCCTTATATTGTAAAGCGCTGCACAAACAGTTGGCGCTATATAAATCCCGTATAATCCCTTAAGACTCATCTCTTCAGGGAAGCCTATCCCACCTCACCCTAACCACTGAACAATCACTTTCTCAAACAATCATCCCCACGCAGCTACCTCCTCATGTATCACTTGCCCCTCCCTTTTAGATTGTGGGCCCTCCTTACCATCTTGTCTTAAATTGTATTGTGACTGTAATGTCTTCCTTATATTGTTAAGCGCTGTGCAAAGCGCTTTGAACACTCAGGGCTCAACAACATTGCTAAGACATTAAATAATCACTGAACCAGAGCAACCAATTAGTTGTCTAGTTAGACACTACAAGGCAATGACTGATTCATTTCCATGGTTAGGAGTAAATCTGCACATTTTGCAATGCATCATTTGATACAGTTGCAAGCTGCAGGGCTTTGATGAAGAGCTAGAAACCATATTGGTGTAAGGAACACTAAGTGGCTGTAAACAGATTTAATTCCAGCCAGTGAATACATATTTCATAGCTCCAGTGCAGTGATGAAGTTGGATCACAGCAAATCCTAAACCCAATCCCCTGCGTAGTTGACAGCTGTCATCCGAGGTCAGTGTGCCCCTTGCATTCAGCTCTGTTTTGCTTGGTTTTGGCTCTTGGAAAGGACATCACCAATCACATGTCATAAGGTTTCCAGTTACTTTCTCAGAACTTGCTTAACATTTCAACCATCACCACTCATTACTGAATTATAGATGCAAGAGAACCCTCTGCAAAAATAAAAGAACTCTACTTTAACTTGTAACATTACATCTGTAATGGCATGTCATCTTACATATCAGCTCATTCCCAAAGCCACGGTCCACTCATGGTTGGTGAGCACTGGTATAGTATTTAGGAGAAGTGTTTTATATTTAGAGCTCAGTGCACAGCACAGAGAAGCACAGCTAATAGAAGCCAGCCTGATTGCCTAATGCTTCACAGACTAGAAATAAACTGCACAAAGTCCAATTATGAAGCATGTAGTGCCAAAACTTTGTTTCTCTTAAGTTTTAGACGGTGTGAGAAAGGGTCAAAGCCCACCAGGTTATTCTTTGTTGTCAATGTTCTGTTGAGGGGATTTTTCATCACCTATTGTAAAAAAAAAAAAAGAAAAGCAACAGGAAGGAAAAGGAAATCTCCCCAGTTTGTTCTGATGTTGACCTTCCATCCACGGGACAAAAAAGGAGGGACTACTCTCTCCAATCATTCTGAGCCTGATGAAGGGGACCCTGTGTGGCCCCGAAAGTGCTTATTTTCGTATGGCAATAGTCGTGCAATAAATTGACTTTTGCTAATCTCACCGAATACTGGTGTGCTGGTGACATTTCTAACAATTTACTCTCTCCAGTGGGACACAATTTTTTTTTATGGTTCGTGGGGGTCTTTGTTTCATCCATAGTGAGAAGGAAAATCAGAGCAGGATGAAAAACTTTGTTTCTCATGTGAACAAAAAACGACTTCTAACAGGGAATGTGAAATTGCAAAGCCTAATGTGCTGGGCACAAAAGAAACCTGTTAAATACGCCCGGGATTGCATTCAAGTAGCAGGTCTGGATGAAATTTTTAAAAAGGCAAAACTTTTTTCTCTTCAATTCACCTTTGGGGCACAGGAATACATTTCCTAATATAAACGAGCTACTACCTGCTATCTGTTGACAGCCCAGAGCCACGTTGCAGCTAGGGAGGATCGCAAAAATATTGTCAGGATCACACCGCTGCCTGATTGACAGCTGGCGCCACCTCTATAGAATCACAGAAAGCTGTGCCTGCCCCCTGCTCTGTCTGTACTGCCAATGAGCACTAGACCAAAAGAGAGGGGAGTGGGGAATACCTGCAGGGAGCGGTGACTGACAGCCACTACTCCAAGCAGGGAGGGGACCATGAGCAATCAGCGGTTACATGATCGCTTAGCAATCAGTATGAAGAGCCGGCTTGTGACAGCTGCAATGTCCCACACTGGCTCCAAGTATTGGCAAGAATACATTTTGCTCTCCCAATCCTTCCTTTTAGGGTTTTCAAATAATTTTTTTTTTTACTTCACGGTGGCAAGATCGAATGCTTGGACAAATGTGTCAAACAAATATTCAAAAGGAAATTCTAAAAGGTGCCCATACACCTTACGATTATCGTACGATAATCGTATGCGATCGAATTTTCGAATGACAATCGTATGTGTGCATTGCAGTGCCCGAACCGACATTACTGTACAAATCGTACGACTTTTGACCGTCAAGCATGTTTGAAAACTTTGCTCGATCGTAAGGTTGCTGGCGTTTCCGTCCGTCAAAAGTCGTACGATATACACTGCTCATGAGCGAACGAAAATACGACAAATCAATTACCGCATTTCGTCCAGGTGCTTTTCGTTAATTACGGCTAAATTAATCTTGCGATCATCGGGGCAGGATGGGGCTGCCGTACGAAAATCGTACGACTATTCGATCGGACGAAACGTTGCGTTCGATAATCGTAAGGTGTATGGGCACCTTTACAGTGTATGGTCAGCTTAACCCTTCCCCAACCCACCTGAAGAATATACTATTTGTGCCAGAAACACATTCTTTATTACAATATCAAGAAACCCTTCAATTCCAAGGATGGAGAAAAAGCGATGGTTACAAGTATCATCACACAAACCTGTTTATGAGAAGCAGCAGCTATACAAATACTCCTTCAACACAGAACTTTGGAAATGTCTGGCATCATTCACACAAACAGACCCATGTGTTAGCAGCCCCACCATGCGACAGGTAGGTCCTCCTAATCAGATGGAGCTTCTTTGCCACTTTTGCCTTGTGTAGGACAGACCACTGAAATGAATGCAGATGCATGACAAAAACACCAAAAAACGGGTAGTGTGTTAAGGTGGTGTGAAGGGGGGCTTTCTCAAAGAAGCTCAGCTCAAGCTGGTCATACGGTCATACGTTCTAGTATTTTATTTTTGTTCAACCAGATTCCTCCACCAATGTTTATGAGCCTTGATCGAGGAATCTCCTGCCATCTTCATTGCCTGTCTGCTCTGTTCAATCAAAGATCGTTCTACTGGCTCTTTGATCAGCTGATCGAGGGATGCCAGCACCCACTGTGTGCGAATTTCAGATGTTTTTAGATGATTCGTATAGTGCGTGGCCAGCTTGTCTCCACTCTGCCCTCTCAGAGCTCCTGCTCCGTGTTTACATTTGAGATTAGTAGGTTGCTGAGTCACTGCTGGAAGGGAGAGCAGGGTGAGCGAAGCAGATGATCCTGACTTCTGCCAAGTTTCCCCAAAACAACGCATCTAAATGACTGCCCCTTGCCAAATGGCTCCATTTAAACACTGCCAAGAAGGACACTGCAGAATGGTTACCTGAATGCTGAACGGAAAGTGGACCCTGTCTGCCCAGAACCTTCTTGTAAGGATGCCAGCAGATTTCGGCTGGTTACATACGTTACAATCTCCTTTAATCTTAATTAGGGATTTGTACATCTGTTTTAATATATATATTTATAAAAACAAAATGATACAAGTGCAGTGGCGTCACAAGGGGGGTGCGGCCCGCACCCGGGGTGACACTATTACTCAGTCATTTTGGCGTCACCCCCCTCAGAAAAGTCGGGTGCTCGGTCATGGACCGAATGCCCAACAGTATCAGGAGAGAGGAGGGGACGCGGCGGCATATCTTATCCCTCCGGGTGACTGTGCCCTCCTCTCATCACCAAGATGGCCGCCGGCAGGTATCAGAATACTGCCGCGCGTGCGCGATGACGTCATCACGCACGCGGGGGGTGACACCCGGTTACCGTTCCGGGTGTCTCCCAGCCTCGGGACGCCCCTGCATAAGTGATACACCAATACCAGTTTTGCAATTTCATGTACTGATACTTGCCCAAGTACTCACAGATACAAGTACGGATACATTTTTGTTTATAGTCATGTGACAGATTTTTTTAAAACGATACAGACTAATGATATCAGGACAGTGTTGGAGTGCCAGGGCCCGGTCCCAGCTGCAACCCTGAAAATGGCAAGTATCGGCACTGGTATCTGGACATCCCTAGTCTTAACAAGTATACAGTTCAGGGACCTGCCTAGACAATCCATTTACATTTTACCCAGTCAGGTAGACCTCATTACATCGTTGCTTGTACAATCAACTTTAAATTTACCATTAGGCCCCATTCCTACTACGCGATTTATCGTGCGATTTCCACCGCGATATCGCGCATTTTTGCCGCGCGATATCGCCGGTCAATGCTATTCAGTGGAGCTGTCTTAGCTCCATGTCGCTGGCGCTCCAGCAGGACCCTTTTTTCAGCGGATTTTGCACGATTTTTCTATTTTTTTAATTGAGCCCGCTAAAGGTCGCGCTACCGTCGCTGGACGTCACCCCGAACAGTCGCGCTATCCCGGCCGTGCGGATCCGCCGCTAAAGGCAAGTCGCTCAGTGTGAATGGGGCCTTAGAGTGTAAGATGTAGAGTCAAATGTAGTACATTGGGCAGACTTATTTTCAGGACGAACATTAAAATGACTCAACAGGTAGGACTTCCATGGGTCTGCCTAATTGCAACATTTGATTTGTTTAACTGGCACGCAGCATTAGACGGAAAGAAGCTAATAAACAGAGCATTTAACTAGCTTTATAATTGTAATTCATTTCACAGGGGCTTCTCTCACTTGTTAACAAAATGAGAAGGCTTTCTTCGGATTAGATAGCAACAGGATGTTCATTATTTTCAAAGCACAAATTCTAGTATTGTCAGCCAGCTTTGTACAAATCATAAAATTAAGCTCTCTTGTACATGGGATATTATCAGTGTGGTGTCAAAACCTGTACTTTGCTCATCAAAAAACCCCTCTCCTCAATCGCCAGCAGCAACTACTTACCCTTTCTTTGCTGCGTTCAACGCTGGGGGCTGAAGGAAATACCCGATTATGGAAAAGCTTGTGACTCACCTATGTGACAATGCAGTGCCAATCACCGATCACCGCTGTCACAAGGATCCCAAAGTCCCGCATGAGCTACAGTTCTAGGAAACTAATTTAACCAGGCTTTTGCTTTCAGAGTGGCAGGGGAGCAAATAAGCAGTAACTACGAGTGTGGAGGTCTTCATTAATGTCAGCATGTTTCTTTGCCCATCATTACTTTTAAAATGTCCAGTCTATTCAGCGAATATCAACTCTGCACACATGCAAATTGACTGCTTACTTTCTATGCTCCTCCTCTCCATCTAGTGGCCATAACACGGTATTACAAGATGACATTCAAAAAAACATTCCACTTCTAAAGAAAAAACAAAATACAAGAGGGTTCGTTTTGTGCACCAATTCACCGAGATTCGCAACGCCAAAGGCTCTGCAAATTGTTTATAAACCTAGATGTCTGCTAATGAGGCCTTCAGGCCGTATAGACACTTTGCACTAGTAGTCTTAAAAAGGAACCCCGGGAATGTAAAACATTAACCCTCTCAGTGAGGCTACCCCTGCACTGCAAGGGTTAACTGCTCATTTTTCTCTAGGGGGCTCAAATAAAAAAAAATAAACTCACCAGATTCTCGATCCCGCCTGGCTGCGAGACCGGTCCCCGTAGCCTCTACTGCCGACGTCATCATGTCCATTGCAGTCCATTCACCTGTATTAAAATGTAAGGACGGTGAGGGACATACCACAGCCAGAGTGGAGGGGAAGGAAGTGAGCACTTAACACCACAGGACCAAGAAATCGGGTGAGTACATCATCTTTATTCGGGCCCCTAGAGAAAAATGAGCAGTTAACCCTTGCAGTGTGGTGGAACCCTCACTGCAAGGGTTAACTTTACATACCTGGAGTCCTTCTTTAATTTGAGCTTATGAAACGGTAATCTCTTCCTTTCAACATTATGGACGAAATAAATGAAGATGATGGTTCCAGTTTATTTTCATCGTATGTTCTACTATGAGACACTGAAAACTTCAGAGCAGAAAGCAAGAAGGTGGAAAACCGCTTCATCAACGGGAAATAACGAAATCACTAAGTCAACTAAAGCAGTTTAACTTCAGGAAGCCCTTCTAATAAAAGATTTCCCTTCCCTGGCCTTGCATTCTAGTAGTGCAGGTATGGTATGGTGCAGAGGTCCTGGCAGTGTGGGTACTTCAGTAACATTTGCAGTCCTCATAATGGCATTCATCACTTTCCCTAGACCTCATTATCCAATAACAAAGCCATAACCCAGAAAAACATCACAAACTGCTCCAGGTAGCGTGTTGATCAGGTTTGAGTACCAAAGCAAGGAAAACACTGACTAATGGCTGCATTATAAGACCAAGGGGCCCAAGACCATGCATTGGGCACCAGGGTTCTAAAGCATGAAGGGAAGGGAACCCTTGAGACTCCAGGACCTCAATCATGCAAACAGACTGCAATGTGCTGGCAGATTAGTCCACCCATACAGGACTTCACCTTTGGCCACGTGTTTTGCCTAGTTGCCTACCTGACCCCAGCAAGGAACTGGAGAGGAGGGGAAACTCCATTTAAAAAAGCCAATTTGCATGTTACATTTTTACTCCTTTCACATACTTTTCATAGATTGTTAATTGCTGCCATTTAATAAGCCCATGCCGCTACAGGAACTGGCAGCTAGCGTTCCATTCCTTGTGAATAACATGGACAGTCAGCCAAGCCAGTTCAATAAAATGACTCCATTGTACAAACACAGAGGGAGCTGGAAGGTAAAGCTCTCACCAGGGCATTTTCCAGCACCTGATCCAGGTTTCATCATATACTAACTTGCTCAGAACGCATGAACATCTATTTTTTTTTGCTTCAGTGCGTAGCAGATGTACTTTACATTGTGAAGTCACAGACTATTTTTAGATATGACAGTCATAATTAGCCAATTTATGCTCAGATGGACAACTAAAGATGTAATTCAAAACATAAAGGTCAGCCTGCAAATTGCGAGGCGCATTTGTGTCATCACAGTGAACTGCTGTGTTAACAGAGACTGACTCAGTATGTGTGTTAAAGAAAAGCTTCTATTGAATAGAAAACCAGGCTACGTATTCAAGAAATGGACGCATGCTCATTTACATTGATATAACAGAGTGTGCAAAGCTGACTGTAAATTGCATTAATACATGCGTATATTATAAAAGCAGCTTCGTGTTTAAAAGTTATTGATTATAATTATTCATGTGGGGACGGCCATATTTGCCACACACACACACACGTTGCTTCCTAACTATTGCAGCCAAAGAAAGACAGATTTTTCCCTCACAATGACATCTGCCAGTCCCCAATTGCCCCAAGAGCAGTCATGCAGAACCCTGTAATGGCACCCATGAAATGCAATATTTCCTGACGTCTTCTTATTGTTACCCTAGAGAACCTCTAACAGGCCGGTTCCTCACCCAAGCTTTACAACAACGGCAGGAAAACCAGGGATGTTCAGGACAATTATGGCTACACTTAACAATGCTGCAAAAGTTTGCTTGAGCATCCATTCAGACTATAGGGGTGATGTATAAACATTCCACCCAACATTTAACCGGGTGAATGCTGTTTGCAAGGCATACACACCACTAGATGGAGGCCAGGGGCATAGGACATTATTATGCCCCCTCATTTAGCAGAAAGAAGGCTATGTGAACAGCATTTGGCCAGATATACAGTCATGGCCAAAAATATTGGCCCCACTGCATTTGTCAGATAATGCACCACTTTGCGCAGAAAATTGTTACAACTACAAATGTTTCGGCATTCTCGTGTTTATTTCTTTTGTTTGTATTGGTATGACAAGGAAGTGGAGAGAGAAAAAAAAAAAAAAAGACAAATCTGACACATTCCACGCTAAACTCCAAAAATTGACTGGACAAAATTATTGGCGCCTTCTCCAAATTGCAAGAAATAATTGCATTCCAAGTTTTTGTGGAAAAGCATGGACAATCTTGCGGTTACAAGGCCATCTCCAGAGATCGTCATGTTCCTGAGTCCACTGTGCGCAACATTGTCAAGAGGTTTACAGCCCATGGCACTGTCGCTAATCTCCGTGGTCGAAAGGAACAATTGATCAAAGATTGCAATGAAGGATTGTTCGAATGGTGGATAAAGACCCTCCATCAACTTCCAGACAAATTCAAGCTGACCTTCAGGCACAGGGTACAACGGTGTCAGCTCGCACTATACGTTGCCATCTGAATGAAAAGGGACGCTATGGTAGGAGACCCAGGAGAACCCCACTGGAGACACAGAAACATCAAAAAGCCAGATTGGAGAGTGCCAAAAAAAAAAAAAAACTTGCCTGAGGAAGCCAAAATGCTTTTGGGAAAATGTGCTGTGGACACACGACAAAAAATGACAGCTTTTTGGTTTAGTCCATCATTCTACTGTTTTCAGAAAAAGAAATGAGGCCTTTAAAGAAAAACAATACAGTCCCTACAGTCAAACATGGTGGAGATTCACTGATGTTTTGGGGTTGCTTTGCTGCTTCAGACACTGGAAATCTTGATTGTGTGCATGACATTATCAAATCCGACAACTAGCAAATAATTCTGGGGTGCAATTGTAGGGCCCAGTGTCAGAATTTTGGGTCATGGATGTTATAGCAGGACAATGACCCAAAGCACACCTCAAAAAGACTCTTCAGACAAAGCGCTGGAGAGTACAGGACTGGCCAGCAATGAGTCCAGATCTGAATCCCATAGAGCAGTGGTCCCCAACCCCCGGATCAAATAACACCTGTGGAGAGATCTCAAAACAGATGGTAAAAGGAACCCTTCCAATCTGAGAGACCTGGAGCAGTTGGCGAAAGAAGAGTGCTCCAAAATTCCTGTAGAGAGGTGTAAGAAACTCATTGATTGTTACAGGAAGCAATTGATTTCAATTATTTTTTTCCAAGGGCCGTGCTACCAAATATAAAAAATTGAGGATGCCAATCATTTTGTCCGGTCTATTTTTGGAGTTTTGTGTGGAATATGTCAGATTTGGCTTTTTTTTTTTTCTCCACTTTTTTTGTGTCATACCAATACAAAAAAAAAAAAAGTAAACATGAGAATGCCTAAACATTTGTAATTGCAACAATTTTCTGCACAAAGTGGTACTTTATATGACAAATGCAGGGGGTGCCAATATTTTTGCCCATGACTGTATGCTGGGGAGAATTGTTATACATCAGCCCCCATCTGTTAATGCACTGCGCTGATGTGTTATTTGTGTGAGGTGTCTTTAACCACTACTGTAAAAAGTGCATTGCAATAAGGTGACATTCAATATGAAGATGTGAATGGGCCCTTAAATGTTCATCACCCTGTCTGGAAAGCTGGCTATACACCTATAGATTATCTGATTTTCTATGGTCAGATGGAAAAAGTGCAACAGATTGCTCCATCTACGCCAAACTGTGTGGATGGAGGAATCTCCCACTGGGCCATGCTTCAGTATCTTGCTAGTCGGCCCCACTGACTCTAAAAATACCTGAACAATGCCTGCATCTAATCAGATTGTTCAGGTATTTTGAGAGTCAGTGGGGCCGACCAGCAAGGTACTGCAGCATGGCCGAGCGGGAGATTCCTCCATGCACACAGTTTAGCGTAGATGGAGCAATCTGTTGCACTTTTTCCATCTGACCACAGGAAATCTGCAGATAATCTATAGGTGCTTAAAAGAGAACTGTGGGGTAAGGGTTTTTCCCCATAGTTCTCCTAAGGGTCACAGGAGGACATATACTAGCATCCTCCCGTGACCCAAAGCTCAGTATATCGCGAGCTACAGCTCGCGATATACTGAGACCGCCTCAGCCGGGACGGATCCCGGCAATGCTTTTGAGATCAACCCAGCTGTGTGAACGACAGCTGGCTCTGCCTATCTAGAGGCAGAGCCAGCCATACCCGCTGTCTCCCCTGTCCGTTCCTCCAGTAAGCGCTGGAGGATCAGGAGAGAGGAGGGGGAATCCCTGAGGGGAGCATGACCGACAGTCACGGCACTCTGCAGGGACATGATCGAGAAGTGAGCGAGCGATGGTATGTGTTCGCTCACTTGCCGATCTATTGAGCCGACGTCTGACAGTTTCAATATCACACATCTGCTCGAACTATGAGTGGAAATCACTCACCTTATAGTTCTCCTTTAAGTCTATCACTCTACATGGACTAATTTACGAATATAAAAAGTCTAGATGTAATTGGTTTTGAACCCAACCCTGCTCTCACCCAATACACATAAAACCACTAAAAGGTATGATCCTATATATGGAATGTTTTGCAACTATGCTAAAAGGAGGCAGAAAAAATGTGAAAGTCACAGCAAACAATGACTTCTATGCAAGTATAAACCTATTAAAACACCTTATATAAGCACAACTCGGTACAACCGAACTGCCTGAACAAGGACAACCATTCATGGTGCTATCACCGTGGCATTATTTGATGAAAACTGCATATATAAAAAGAATGAAACAACTTTTGGAATAATGGACATGTTGAAGCTCATATGAGATTTTAGAGATTGTGTTTAGATTTAGACAATTAAAGAATCATCTTGCAACAAAAAAAATTCCAAAACAGGAAAATTTGGAGCATTTAACAAAAAAAAAAAAAAAAAGGTTGCCACTTCTAGCAGTGGACGAAGAGACGTTTCCTCCACATACATTAATGCTAATCAAATATGTAGGTCAGGGCCGAGCCACGGTGTATTTCATTTCTTTGGAGCCACCCTTCTGTCAGCAGCGCTGACATAGCTCCAGTTCCTTAGTCATTGGGTGCAGCTCCTCACATACCAGCAACTAAAACCAGCACAGCCTTGTTAACAGGACAATATACTTAACAAGAAAGTAAAAATAAAAACGGCGAGAGCTTGTTACAAGACGCGTCATTTGAATGGAAGCATATAGGAGGTCAATGAAACACCTGTGAATACGGAGATTACTTTTTATATATATTCAAGGATTGTACAGATTTGTTTCATGTGTTTTATGTGTATTGCTCTGTATCGGAAGTATCTGCTACATAGAAGATACAGTTAGAAATTCCACCTGCAATTATCATGTATACTGCCAAGTACATACTCTGCTCAGATACATGACATTCTATTCAATCATATAACTATAAAAGCTGAACTCCCTGCAAACATAACAGAGAAAGATTCACATGAAGATCTCCATTTCATAATATAACATTCAATGCATTTATGAAATACAAGCAGTGTAATTACATAAATCTGAAAACAAGCACTTAAACCCTCTTCTTTAAATAAATGTATGCAATATGAACGTGTGTCACTCTATAGGCGTTGATTACCTATAATGCTACATTAAAACACAGCATTTTGAATACAGCAAGTTTTTTTACGCGAAAAAAACGCAGGTTGCGTCTACAACCACAGTAAGAATGTGTAGAAAAGCACCCAGAAAATTGCGCTTGTACATCTTGCCACGTTATTGTAAATGCATACTAACACGCAGGTGTGAATGAACCCCATAAGAATGCATTACTTCGTCTTTCTCTAGCGCTTCCGCACGTATAAAAATCTCTCAGTTGTGAACCTGGTCTAACAAGGATCACAATGCTCCACCCAAAAAAGGCCTTCATCTGCTTTCCTCTTCAGGAGGACAGCGTCAACTCTATTTAGTCATCAGTCACAGTCAGCATCTACTTCCTGAACTAAGATGCAGGCTCAGAGATGACACAAAACATGTCAATCCTGCAGCCTATGCATTTCTTGGCTGTGTCCACAAATACCCGACACAGATGAGCTCCTGCTACAACCTCTACCCTTATGATCTGATGCAATCTGGGCATGAACGGAGAAGAAACTGAAATAATCCTTCTTAGCCTGCAGCAGACTGAAGACATCAACTTTGCCTGAGGTACAACTGCTTTTTAATGCTAAAATTAAAGCTTTTTTATTTCAAAACAAAAAGTTAATATAAATTGTGAAATGTCACGAATTTCCTTATATAGTCAAGTAACTAAAGAATCCACTTTAAGGAAAACCAAACTTAAAGCAGCATAAGTCAGCCCAAAGCATATGATCGGGTTCTGCTTTGACCAGCATACAACATTAAACATAATAGGTACCATGCCGCAGCGACTAAGGCTCCATTCACACCTGAGCGGCTCACCGTACGTATTCGGATGTACAGATACACGTGGAACAGCTCTAAAACACTAAAACCAACGCACTTCAATGTGCCATCGTTCACACCATTGCGGGGATCGCACAGCCCCCGAAATAGTGCAAGTGCGATAATCTGGCAGATTTCGCACGTTCTGAGTTATTTAATAGCCGCTAACTAGTGGCATCCACACACAGATTGAAAAACATTAGCGTTTTGGTCCCGCGCATAAAACCGTGCGGGAACTCAAACGCTATGTGTGAATGCAGCCTTAAGAAAAAATCTTTGCCCATAGTTCGAGCTTAAGGCCTGGTTCACACCTGGGCGTTTTTCAGCGCTGATCGAAGCGCGGAAAAACGCTCAGCAAGTGAAATCCCATACTTTCCTATGGGCATGGTTCCCACCTGGGTGTATTTCAGCCCGTGGAAACGCGCTGACAATGCCCTACGCCCAAACAAGTACAGGAGCTTCTTTGGGGCATATTTCAGCACGTTTCCATGGTTATTCCCGAGTGTGGCTCGGGGTTAACAAAGCGGTAACCCCCGAGCCACACTCGGGAATACAGCGTACAGGTCTTACCTTGTCCGCGATCCCTGCTGTGTCCTCCGGCCGCTGCCGTCTTCCGTCCCTTACGAGCGTACGCGTCGCAAGGGGGTGGAACCGGCGGGAAGTTTTAAAGTTTAAAAAAAAAAAAAACACGAAAAAAATTAAAGGAAATAAAATAAAAAACCATACCGCCAGGGAGGTATAAAAACGAAAAAAAGGCGCTAAAAACGAGCTGAAAGGTACGCCCAGGTGTGAACCCAGCCTTAATGGTTTTTGGCAAGTTGTCAATATGTAAACACATTCATGTAAGTGACTCAGATTTACAATGTATCAGGTAAATGTGTAACACAGAAGAAACATAAATGCGGCTTTAGGAGCAGGTTATGAGATAGAACAAAGTTCAGAGGCGACAATCATCCATCACAGGGAGAAATGTACAGCATGGAACATGTTAGTCTTGAAATATCTAACCAGTGACGCCTGTCATATGTGTTTCAAGCTATAGAAAACGCATTAACTCTTCCACCACCAGTATGAGGAGTGAAACTGAACAAGCACACCCTCATATTACATGCACATACAGGCAGTCCCCGGGTTACAAACAAGATAGGTTCTGTAGGTTTGCTCTTAAGTTGAATTTGTATATAAGTTGGAACAGGTACATTTTTTAAGTTGAACTCCAGCCAAAAACATTTTTTTTGTTTTGGATAGCATAGGGAAGGGTTAACCCCCTGTAACATTTGTTTTGCTGTGTGTGCCCCTGTTCAGAAGATTTCACCTCACTTTCTCTCCCTGTGACAATTGGAGTTTGAAAATGTTGGGTTGTCGTGGAAACAAGGACCCTAAAAATAATAAGCTCTGGGATCCTCTCCAGGGGTGGGGAACGTCCGGTGATGTGTCGAAAGTGCGAACTTATCGAGTTGTGGGACCGCATGACTTCCGGTTTCGTCAGAACTACGATGTTTGCACACGAGCGCCATCCACGGCATTGCCCTATACACATACACCACAGCAATAAAGTAATAAAATGATGTGGGAAGACAGTAAGCCAGCACGTTCTTTATCTCCGGTGCCCCACTCAATATGGCGGCCGCTTGAGTGGGGCACCTGAGATAAAGAACGTGCTGGCTTACTGTCTTCCCACATCATTTTATTACTTTATTGCTGTGGTGTATGTGTATAGGGCAATGCCGTGGATGGCGCTCGTGCACAACATGTTTTGTGTAAAAACCTTGTAGTTGTGAGGAACCCGGAAGTAATGCGGTCCCACAACTCTATAAGTTCGTAGTTTTGATCGATCACCGGCCCTCCAACTGTGGTAAAATCTACAAATCCCATGAGACACTGCAGGATTCTCACAGCCACGACTCCCAGAGACAGATGCATCATGGGATATGTAGTTTCACCACAGTGGGTGGCCGAAGAGTCCCCACCCCTGCGTCCAAGCCAAAAGCTAGCAAGTCCCAAATCAAGATCGCAGTGCTGAAATCCTAGCGCCAGAATAAACTGATCCAAATACTCAAGTACCATCATATGGATATTTGGCTTCATGCTAGGTATTAAAATTCTGCCCATTACACACTGGGAGAACAAAATCATTGGAATAAAACATTTTTTTTAGGACATGTCTCAACTGGTGACAATGAAGAAAATGTATTATCTGAAGGGATCAAGTTTCTGCAAGTTTTCAGAAACAACTCACACCAATGGGAAACAATAAAGATGATAAACGATGCAACAAATAAAACATCATTTATGTCCAGGAAAACAATTGTATCTTCCAGTCCTTCCTATTTTCTAACTCTTATCAGCTCACACACTACAGACTCATGGGGACATCTACTTATCCACATTAACGTACACAACCCTTAAAGCGGAAGGAACTTTTTTTTTTTTTTAAAGAAGTTGACAGGTAGGGTTTTATCTTTTTTTTTTAAGGATAGAAGAGACTCTGTATGTCTCCTGTCATAATTGCTTTTCTCTGCCTGTCAGTGTTTGACAGGCAGAGCATATGTGGCTCAATGTACAGTCTTGGCATGTTTCTGGGCATCCCGTATGTATCCTGGCCAATCATGAGGCTGCAGATGGCAAACTCAGAAAACCGGGAGAAGATGGAAATGCCACTGACGGGTGGGAGAGCTGATATTGCAGCCCTGCAAGGAAATTATGCCTTAATGTGCTAATATGCTGTGCAAACACCAACTGGAGGCCCACAATTTTGCTTTTGATGTGTCGGTTTACGACCGCTTTAACAGCAGTCTTTTTCTGCCAGTGGTGGGTGGCGCATTGATTTCTGATATTCACGTCATACTGTGTTTCCTCAGGACTTGGGGAGCTACTAGGGAGCAAAGAATTCTTATAGCTCTTGGAGGAGCAGTTAACCAGTCTGCCAAATAGGAGTGGCATTTACGGCTTAAAGTGACACTAAACTCAGGAATTAAACCTTAAAAATACATTCAAGAACCTTAACTATTAACAATGCTGTAACTTATTTGTGTATCACTCGGCTGTAGATCCTCAAATAGTCTCTGAATTGGTGCCGACACTGTCCTTCCTTCTGGAGGGTGGCTACTTTTGTTCCCTATGGTCCATGTGTGTTGTAAAGTAGCCACTACTTAAAGCTCACTCCCATGATGGACTGCAATCTCAGTACAAATAATAAACTAAAGGTGAGATTGTAATCAAACATGGGAGCAAGCTTGGAGCATTGTCTACTTTACAACACACACAAGAGACCATGGGGAACAAAAGTAGCCCCCCCCTCCAGAAGGAAGGACAGTGTCAGCATGATTTGAGGATCTACAAATAGGCAGGTTGAAGAAAATATATTAGTGCATGGCCAGCTCTACAGGAATCCAATATAATACAAGATTCAAAGTATTTGAAGCTAAAAAAACAAAAAACACACAAAAAAGCAACAATCATGTTGTTTTTGTTTACATAATAAACCCATAACTAAAATAAGTGGAGACTTTATTTCTACTAATGTTCTTAAAAATATAACAGTACATACACCAATTTAGCTAAACAGAAGACAGCTGGAGATTGCTCAAAGAATATCTAAAAGAAAAAAGAAAAGAAGAAGAGGTGGGGGAATAATCCACTGCAAAGTGATAACTGGTATAATTATTAGGAATGCACGGATATAATCGGCCACCGAAACATATCGCCCGAAATTGGCAGTTTTGGCAAAATGCCGAAAGTGTCATTTTTCTGCCGATATAGCGGTGCATCTGTTCTTTCTCAGAGACAGAGAGACTGTCACAGGCGGCCGAGCGCTGAGGCAGGAGAGCGCTGTGAGCAGCCGGCGTCTCTCCTCCCGGCACCACTTAGCCTCCTGTCACATATTGGGAGAGCAGTGTGTGGGCAGAGACAGCTGTCACAGGAGGCTGAGCTCTCCTCCCAGCTCTGCTCGCTCATCCTCCTGGGACAGCTGTCAGGATGGAGAGCGGGTACAGTCAGTGATCGCTGAGTGTTTGTAAATAATTGACACAGTATATTTACTATATCCTCAATTATGAATGAAAAGTGATCTACATCACCTCCTGTTCATTCATGATTGCGGATATGGTAAACATACTATATCTACATGTTATGAATGAACAGGAACACTCAGTATAGAGGATTCCTGTTCATTTATAACAGGGGATGCAGAAAAAGAGATTGTGGACTCTGTCCTCAATCTCTTTCTTTTTAAGGCCCCATTCACACTGAGCGACATGCAAATCTTGCGTAGTTGCGCAATATTTCCATTGTGCTGCATGCAAATACTACCAAATCGCGCGACATCCGCGCAAAAAAGGGTCATGTACAGGCGACAGCGACGAGGCGACATGAAGCTGTAGGATGTGAACAGCTCCATTTAAAAGCATTGGACGAAAGATATCTCGCAGAAAAATGCGCAATTTGAGTGGTAATGCACGATTTGAGTGGTAATCCGCTCAGTGTGAATGGGGACTTAAAAAAGGGAAATATCAGGGGTCTGTTTACACCCCAAATATTTCCCTGAAGCTCCTAAAAGTAAAAAACAAAAATATTTAATACAAATTAATAAATAAAACTATTTTTAAAAAAAAGTTTATTTTAAAACAATACAAATTAAATATTTAATTTTCTTTTGAAAAAGTCAGAATAAAAAACAAACATTTTCGGTTTTACATTTTATTTTTTTCATTTCAGTTTTGAAATTTTTATTTCGGTGCACCTCTAATAATTATTAATATATTCTGCCGAGGACCAGACAGCTGGAAAGGCAATCGTTACAGAATTTTCCCTTTAAAAAAGAAGAATTAAAAAGAAGAAGTCAGGCTCTTTTTTTCCCCTTTTATGAAGAAAATTTCACAGTGTTGACTGAAAGCGTGAATTAGACCCCTTGATGTATCATACGAACCTTGAAAAAAGGCTACAGACTAATCCGCACTTCACTTGCTGGTCATACTACTGCGTTTACAGATAAGCTGCGAATGATCCAAAGCAAAACGGACAGGCGGAAAATAAATGATTTAACAAATTGCAGTAATATAAAACCACTGTACACACAACATGTCACAGGAAATGACAGGCTGTGAGCAGCACTTGTGTTTTTTGTACTATGGCACGGAATTTTGAACCATATGTAATGAGTCACATGACTAAAACTGGGACACGGCCCAATAGCCAGCATGCCTGACACACCAGCAATTTATGGTTGCTAAAACATACACAGGCCAGGGAAGGCACCAGGAGCACGCTCAAGGTCATCAATGGCAATTGTATATGAATGCTGTGGAAAGGCTTATCCTGGACATGCGACTTCAACAGGAAAAAGTCATTTATAAATTCCAGCACATTCCAAAGTTTATTTAAACCATGAGCAGTGAGAAAAATGGAAAATCAGGAGGTCCTCACTACCTAATGCTTACAGGGACCAACTCTGCCTGGCCTGCTGCCAACTTAGCCTGAGTGCTGCTTTTTAACATTCCCTGGAACAATAAGGTATGTCACAGTTCACCCGAGTGTCAAGTATTCTAAGAGGCGCTGCGGAGGAACAATAAGCAATAAAAGGTCATACACGAGTAAAGAAGCTGAACTCCAAGCAAATTAAAACATTTAAATGCAGCTAGGAAAAGTAACTGATTTTTTGTTTATACAAGTCTCCTGCAATGTGATTAGCATTCTAAAATGCATCAGACTATCACGAGTTGCACATATGCTGGCAAAGAAAATGCTGACAAGTGGTGAGAGCAGAGTGACTAGAGGAGTGATTTAATCAGCGTGCTGTTCCTCCATTGTCCAAATCACCAGGGTAGGCATGCGTCCTTGGCCAAGCTGTGTTAGTGCAGCCGTATGCAGTCTGGCAGGAAAACCTGGATCACAACACTGGCTGTACAGAACGCCAAATGTTTAGGCATCGACTACAATCTCACATTTAGTTTAATTTGTATTGAGATTGTAGTCCATCACGAGAGTGAGCTTGGAGTGGTGACTACTTTTCAACATAGGCAGGGACCATGGGGGACAAAAATAGCCAGCCTCCAGAAGGAAGGACAGTGTCAGCACCAATTCAGAGAGTTATAACCAAATCTACATTTTTGTTAATTGGTGGGGTACCCTAAATGCATTTGTAAAGCGTAAATTTAGCGTCACTTTAAAATCAATGTGCCTCAATGGACAAAACAATGAGGTTTACGTATTCACAAGTGTCAATGGGCCCCGAAGGCTAAATGTGTTCAGGTAATTTGCTACACAATATTTGCTTTAGGTAATTGTATAATTGTATTAATTTCTGAACAAAACAAAAAGAAATGACTGAGTGCCTTTCATAATAATCATTTAATAATTAAAAATCTCTCTTGCCTCCAGATCTCATTCAAGTAAAGCAATAAGAAAACTCTGTAACCCCTTCGCGTCCATTTACGTACATAGTACGTCATTGGCAGCATGGCTCTGTCAACAGACTTCATTTGCAGGCAGCCCGCTTTACAATTAAAGATTCTGCGGCTCAGCTGCCACCAGGTCGCTTCTATGGGCCCGCTAAGTGCCCACCGGCAGGTCGGGTCCCAGCGGGAGGCTGGGGAGGAAATCGGCAAACTTCTGTTCACCGATCTCCTTCCCGCTCTATGGGATCGGGAGATAAGTGGCCCCTGAGCGGTTCATTGCTCGGCTACTGAAGCCAAGCAATAAGCTTTTGAAGTGCAATCTGCTCATCGTAACTTCATCTTTTATATATTACAAAAAGAAGATGGTATTTTATTGTGTTTTGGGGCACTAAAATAAATTTCGGTGCATTTTTCACTAGATTTGTGGGTTTGATAGAGTTGCGCCAATATCATGCAACATAAACATTTTCAACTGCCACCATTTCATTCTAAAAGACTGTTTGCTTTCAGAAAAATATATAATGTTTTGGGGGTTAAGTAATTTTCAGGCCTAAAATGTGGATTATATCATGTGCGCAAAAAAATCCCCCGAAATGAAATAAATAAATAAAAAAGGCCTTGGCAGCGAAAAGGGTTGAATTTTCTAATTTATAGGAAGTCACACAGCGATTGAAAAAGGTCATATTGCAACATATGTACTCACTTTTATCCATTTTATTCTCAAGCAACCATCTGGTCAACATTCAGCAAGTTAAAAAACAAAACAAAAAGTGCTGGAAAGTGTAGCTTCTTACCTGTGCCAGTATACCTGCATTATGTTCTAAGTTCAGCTTGCATAGTATGTCTAGGCAATGTATATACTAAACCAAGATGCAAGACTTGAGGACAAGTGTCCCGTGGTGAACACAGAACCTCAGTCTGTGGCCATAACCGAAAACATTCCCCCTTGGATCTTGAATTCCATATCATAGAGTATACAACAGAAGATTAAAACACGCAAAAGGTGGGCGAAAAACCTGGGTGGGCCGAAAACGCTATTATTGCAGGAAGATCCCGCCGTTGGTGTATCCATAACATACAAGATGCCGGGGGCAACTATAACTAAAATATTATTGACCCTTTAACCCATTTACTATATACAGTATATTCTCTACTTTACTTTCAGCAGACATCACTGATAATACATCTATCTTCTGGTAATCTATTTTGAAATCTTGCTACAGCACAGTTGGACATTAAAAAGGTATTACCAGAGCTACCGCCATTACTCTGACAAAAAACACAGATCACAACCTACTCCATGGCCTACACGGACCTATACATAATTGTGTTCCTCTACGGATCTCTCTGGCCCTGTAATTTGCCCTCATCTTTAGGATACCACGGGTCCGATTTCTTCACCCAGCTCATCTTCTGCCCCATTGAAAAGTTAATAGATGGTGCTGCAAAGTGGAATGACACTACAAAATAAGTCAGAAGATTGGTCAAGGGTATAACCACTTCATTACAAGCGTCATTTATTTATATCACATCATTGTAAACCAAGCATGCAGCTAGTAAAATCTCATCTCCCACTCTGTACACATTTTCCAGGTCAGAGATTCACTGGTTACAATGCCAGGATCCGGATGACAGCGTCCTAAAGCCAACACCTTTAAAATGTAATAAGTCAATAAGGCAGCTCCCACAGCTAAGCTGCAAATGACCTGCCATTATGGGATCCAGAAGAAGCAGTAAACCAGCAATCTATAGAAAACCCATCAGCCATTCACTTACTTTCAGTTCATGCATCTTCTGCAACTCCAAAGTCAGTACATACCTGTGTACAGAGTGCAATTTAAGGTTCAGAAATAATAAAAAACACAACTCACTTCCAAAAGGAAATGTTGAAACAAGATTATACAACAGTGTAGCAATAACCTCCCTTTCACATGCATCATACAAACTGGCTCACACGCCACCGCAAGGCATATCACACTTGCTAACTCCCTGACAGCAGCTGTCAACCAACGGAGTCATACAGACTCCTGTGTGCGACACTCTACAAGCTGTGTCAAACAAAAACACACATGCAATACAATACGAGAGGAATGAAGTCCTACATGGAATACCCCATACACATTTCTGCATACTGAAACCTATCTATAGTATGGTCGTAAATCAGAATTATTATTTTGCAAGGTAATAGTAAAACACGCCAATGGTAGCCTTCAAAATGTAATTACCGTATATTCAACAGCTTGTAAAATGAAAAGATTGGAGGACAAAACATACGACCGGCCTACAAAGCACCAATGACTTGTACTGATCATCAGCAGCAAGGACGAAAACTTGTTATTAGTAACCAACGGAAAAATGACAGATTTCTAGAGTGCTCAGTTACCAGAGGCAATAAATGATATTGAAGATTACAATTAGATCCAGCCGATAACCAACATGTTTTTTACCATGGAACTAGCAGCCTCTCACCTGTAGTGTAAATTTACCAAAATTGTTATAATTCGATCTTTGAATGCACAATGCATTGTTACTCTACCCACTGAATTTGATGCCAACAAGCTTCATCTACCTACAGTCTGGGACCTTGGCTGACAAAATCAAGGAGGCTCCATGGAGCCTGATCCTCCAGCGCCCAGTAGGATGGGGAAGGGTCCCAGGGACAGCAAGGAATGCTAGCTATGCCTAACATGAAGTCCCGCACGGTGTACCTAGAGATTCTAGTAAAACTCTCAGGTCAACTTAACTTGTCCTGAAGTATCTCTTCCAGGCAATGTTAGGTTTAGTTTTGGGAACAAAAGGATTTTTTCCCTACAAGAGAATGATGGAGTTAAAATACCGACTCCAAATACTTCATCCTGGTCAGGGACTAAAAAGCATCAGTATAACAACCAATTAGAATTTTCAGCAGAGCTCCCCACTATCCATCATTCTTTCAAAACAAGAGTATATTAAAAAAGAGAAAACGAATTAACACCTGCAAAGAGGCTACCCTCACATTGCAAGAGTTACCTGCTAATTTTGTTCTAGGGAGGAAAATAAAATCAAGTTATAGTCGACCGGTCCTTCCAGTGTCTCTCCCCCTCCGCTGTTGCGGTCTAAGGTCAGTGCGTCATCACAGGCTATACACTGTGTATAGGACGTGAGTACTCCGAAGGACATATCATCGCTAAATCATAGGAGGAGACAGGCTGAAGGGAGCATTGTCACAGCCCACCAGTTCAGCGGATCGAGTACATTATTTTCCTCCCTAGACCACAACAAGCACTTAACCATTGCAGTGCAGGGGTAGTCCCACTGCCAAGGTTAATTAACATTTTGCCCGGAGTTCTTAGTTTAAGCAAACATGTTTTGAAAGAATTATGGAGCCGTCAGTGGCGCCATCCTTCTAAAAATTCCAGTCGTGCGGCTGTTATACTGATGCTTTTGAGTCATTGATCAGGACTAAGTATGTGGAGTAGGTATTTGAACTCCATTATTTCCGCAATGCAAAGGTTAAAAAAAAAAATGTTGTCTGGAGAGCTTCTTTACCAATACAAAGGCAAAGTATCTGGGGCACTAAGGTAACTGCATCAGATTCAACTGTGGCTCAAATGGCCAGCTTGGGGAGCAGCTTTGCTTGAATGCAAGTCTTTTTTTAACCTAACCATCATGACTTTCCCTGATGTAGAAATCAAACCTTAAGGTCTTGTTCACACCAAATGCAGAGCAGATCCGCTCAGGTTTCTGCACACGCAGTTCAGTGGGTTGTGCTGCGTTTTTGATGCGTTCAGGGCCGTTTTTGGTTTTTAAAATAATAATTTATTTATTTTTAGTTTAGTATGGGCTTTCAGTGCGTTCCAGGCATTTGCATGCGTTCCAGAGCAGGTAAAATAGGGCTTGCTGCAGTTTTTTCACCTGCTCTGGAACTGCACGCTGCGATGTGAACTGGAGCAAAAGATACCATTGGAATAAATTGGACGCAGTTTTGATCCGGTCTGCAACTGCTCTGCACCTGCTCCGCACTTGGTGTGAACAAGGCCTAAGGCCCCATTCACACCACATCCAAATGATCTCCAAACCAGACCAGATTGTTTCCGGACCCTAAATGCATCCTAATGTATCCCTATGCTATTTCTGGCCTCTGTTCACACCAGCAGTCTAGTCTGTTCCAGACCAGAAAAATACTGCATGTCTTATTTTGTCTGGTTTGGAATGCACTGGAACTGCAGGCAGGCTCACACCATTTTCAGGAACAGATCTGGTCCGGAAAATGGTGTGAACCTGCCCTAAAAGAACCACCATCATGCAAAAATATTGATAGCTATATGCATTTAAAAACACATGTAATAGAATTTAGCATAACAATTTTGTTCAACTTTTTTCCACATTTACATAAAACAAGCTGTCCAATAATATTGACAAGGACCCGGACAAATTTATAACATAACGTCCAAATTATTCACTGAACTTACAATACATGACCACAGCGTCTGGGGTAACACGCTTGTGTGCCAGGATGTCAAGCATGATATTGCAGATAAAGCAAAGCGGTCATGCAAGTTGGCAATTAAGAACCCAAGAAACATGAACTTTTCAGTTGACGACATAAAAAATATGCCAGCTGTAGTCTACATTGAATCATGTTGGCTAACTGGCTCCTGGATATCTGTCCTGCACAATTAGTACTAGTTGATAACAGCAGATCAGGATTACTTGCTAATGAAGGAGGATTGATGGATGATGAATAATTGATTAAAGATCGTATGAATGATGAATGACAATCATGACAAGAATAGAGAGGCAGAAAATAGAAACTGTTCTTAAAGCTAAAATGCAGACAGGTTTTTAAAATCCATGAAGTATATGTTTAATGCCCAGTGTATGTACCTGAATCTAAATTGACATCAGCCTCTTGTAAACCCCTTTACAGCAGAGCTTAGAATGGAAAAAGGAAAAGAAGAATGTGGATGCAAGAATGTGGAACCAATCAGTTGTCCTGCATGTGCCAACAAATAATATGCTAATAGGAAGAGAGACCGCAATGAGCTCATAATTCTGCTGCTTCTCTGTCCAATCACAGGATAGGGGAGGGACAAGACCAAGACGTATTATTCAACTTCAAAACAGAAAAGTTAGTCTCCGAGATGGCTACGCCACTTGGTGTCCCTATTGGAAGAAACACAACGCAAAGCAGGTCAGCCGCTAAACACTACTCTGTTGAAGTCAACAGGAATTTGCTGCATTTTAAGGGCACAACAAAACACAGGAAAAATACCTGTGCACATGATCCCTTAATCTCAAAACTGGATGAACAGAAATACAAAAGTTGTTTGGCATGTACGAGAGCTCTCAAATATGTATTTACCCATTTGCCTGAAGCTCAGCTAAAAGACATGGAACCCTTCTATCTAGAGCGACCTCAAGCATTACCACAGAATTATATACTTTCAGTGCATCTAAATTACAAATATCCCTTCTCATTCTTCACCTAAAAACAATTGCTACAAAAAGGTGTAAGATTAAGACAAATGTACGGCAAAGCTTGTATACACCATATAAATAAATAAAAATACCAATACACTAGCAGAAAACATCACAGATAAAACATATTACTACTGCAAGAGGCAAATCTGTTCTGGTGACATTTTGGTCAGTGAACCGACAGGCTATGAGGTCTGTGATATATTATTTATGATTCCTTATAAATGTGACTGCTCAAACAAAGAACTTGCTCAATGCATAGCTGGCTTAAATATCAACATGTAGGGTAAGAACCAAAATTCCAATTTTTTTAAAGCCATTTTCAGCCACATGAAATCACATTGTTACTTAAAAAGGAAAAAAAAAAAAGAGAGACATGAAATTTAGTAAAATCAAAAAACAGTCAACTGAAGGCCTATAACAGATATTCATCAGAACCTGTTGTGAAAAATAAATGTATGTTCGGTTTGTAAAATTATTTTTTTCTTATTTTTAAATTTTGGATAGAGTGGGGAAGGGTGAGGGAAGATACCCTTGAAGTTTCTATTGTGGACTGTGGCCTGTTGAGATGTATCTATCTATTTGTACTGGTAACCATTGACATTTTACAGATGTCAGCAGAACCAAAAAAAAAATTAAGGGGAATCTACCACTGGGGACAACTGTTCTGGCGACACTCTCTAAGATGGGGGAACACTCCTCACATTGGGAAAATTGCTACATTTCCCTGTTGTAGCCCTGGAACAGGAAGTGAAGGGGAATTTCCCAAACCTTATACAGACAGCAAAAAAAATGACTTGACAAAAGGTTACGTAGGGTTTCCCTACTCTACCTAAACAGAAATAAAATGGCTTTACATACATTTCACAAGAATAACGTATTTCCATCACTGTAAGAGAAATTACATGAAACAAGTAAAAACCAATGAGCTATGAATCCTATTCATCAAGTTTACCTGTCAGCTCAAATTTACCTTAAGGGTAATTCTACTACAAAAGTCTTCAGTAAATTATTGTTAACAAAAATTACTATTAAAGAGGACTCGTTCAACAAGAAGTGGAAGGTAGGAATGTGCAAAGCTTGCTAAAATCCACACCACAAAAGTAACTGGATTGTTTTTTTCTCATCAGAAAGTTACTTTGCTGAAAATTGATTTGTCAGACTCAACGGGTAGATTATTATAGCTAAGTCCTGCACAGGCTCCTCTCCGTGGGCTTTACTTAAAGCGGACCTTCACTCTTAGGCCTTGTTCACACCAAGCGCGGAGCAGGTGCAGAGCAGATCAGTTGCAGATCTGCAAACGCATCAAAAACGCATGCAAATGCCTGGAACGCACTGAAAGCACTTTTTTTTAAAGCCAAAAATGCATCTAAAAGACTAGCGTGCGTGTGCACAAACCTGACCGGATCTGCTCTGCATTTGGTGTGAACAAGGCCTTATTCTTCACATCCTCTAATATTAAATGTTTGCCCCTTCCTGTAACAGAAAAGTATTTTCTTTTTCTAAATACTTACAACCCCAATTCCAAAAACAGTTGGGGCGCTTTGTAAAATCTACATAAAAAAACAGAATGTAATGATTTGCAAATCTCATAAACCCAAATGTTATTCACAATAGAAAATAGAAATATCTCATTAAAACTTAGAACATTTACCATTTTAAAAAAACCATAAGGTAATTTTTAAATTGATGGCAGCAACACGTCTCAAAAAAGTTGGAACAGGGCAATGTTTACCACGGTGTAGCATCCCTTTCTTTTAACAATCTGTAAATGTACTTGTTTCTTAAAATGGTCCATTTTCTCAGTTTAAACATTTGATGTGATTTCTATTCTCTATTGTATATAAAATTTGGGTTTATGAGATTTGCAAATCATTGCATTCTGTTTTTATGTAGATTTTACACAACTTCCTAACTTTTTTGGAATTGGGGTTGTATGCTGACTTTTGTACACCAAGTCCTTCTCCAAGAATGATATAGCTCACAGCTTCTGGGATACTCACATCACGCATCCCAGGAGGCTTTGGAGCAATCTAGAGAAGATGCGCATTGGACAAGAGGTGGTGCTACAACTTCAGTCCCTCATCCAATCAGAGAACCTAGTATTGGTTTATGAACAATACTAGGCATTTGCTAGGTCGTAAGGGAAGGTGAACAGCTTCTGTGGGGAGCCCGGAGCACAGATACAAAAGTTGTGGTGGATTGAAACACTGTCTACATTTGACCATGTCACTATTACACCTTATTGACTGGTGTATGGATTGATATTTGGATGGTGTTACTGCTTGTTCACACCAATTACAGTGCGTTCCAGCAGCTAGCCGCGAAACTATCGCATACTAAACTCCTCCGTGTTCTGGGATGGGAGGGGTGCATGCAGCAGCTTTTGCAATTGCATGTGACAAATGCAGGCATTGTTGTGCCAAGGGTGGGCGTTTAGTATGCGGTACAGTGCGTTCCAGCAGCTAACAGCGCTAGAACACGCTGTAATTGGTGTTAACAAACCCTCAGTCTATGTGATGTCCGATTGTGCACTTGGATTGAGTGTTACTATTCAGTGTATTTCACAAATCACAATGAGTCACTATATTATGTGAATGTTTTCACTGTATTACTATAACATGGATTTTTGAGATGGTTTATATGATATCACGGTTATTGAGGTTTATATATCATATTATTTGTGTTTTGTAGTTTATGTAGTTTATGTAGCGCAGCACACATATATTTGCTTTGTAAGTGATTTCACTTTAATACTCACAGCTTCAATTATTCCATATTGGTGCAAGATAAATTCTCCAAACTTTTTGCCAAACCATTTACTACAACATCCCTTTTTAAAACCAAAACGCACACAAAAAAGGGATTATTCCAAAATAAAATACAGCAGGTAGGGCCAAATTGTCATTAACTGCCTTTATAGAATGTATCAAATCTGCAATTATTACAGACATTAAGCAACATAACAGACGTCACTAAAGTATCCAGAGACAGCAGAGGTTCATTCATGAAAATAACCTGGCAGACAATGAGGAGGCCTAGAATATTAATGCACAATACAGAACACAGACTGAACTTCTAGCCTTCCACATGTGAGTTCTGACTACACGCAGCTGTCTCTAGGGAAATGTGGAAATTGAATACAGGAAACAAACAAACGACATAGAGCTGCAGTTGGAAACCGGTGCAAAGTGAAAAAAAAATGTAAACATCAGTTCTTTTTCGTCATCTAAACCCGAACAGGAAACAGTCCCCGTGCGGACTCTGATCTAATCACTTGACTAACCTCATGTAATAGAATGTTGCTCTACTAGAATCCAAATGCATGAAACACTATAACCAGTGCTTACATACAAGCAATCGGCTTTCAACATGTTTAAGAAATGTGAAGGGATTCTCATGTACAATTGTGAACCAGCAATGCAAGGTTTTATCATTTTATTTATAAGACAAAAAAAAGGTCTACATCATTGATGACGGACAAGGAAATGCAAAACTAGGTTTGGTGTACAGTTACCACCAAAGACCCTCTATTTCTGATAAACAAAGTAGTACTTCAAGTGACATTAAGCCCTTGCACTCGCTTTTTTGCATACATCTGCTGATAGCAAGCAGTAGATATATGCAAAAACATTTTACCAAATAGGTTTAAACTTGCATGTGGCTCCGCCGCGCTCTCCCGTCTGAAGATCTGAAGATTCTTGGGCCGCCACAAAGGATCATGGGGCGGGCGCATGCGCTGTACAGATCTTCGGCCGGAAGAGGACAGACACAGGGTAAGTCAATGCATGCCTTGACTTGCAGCATTTTGAGCGCACCGGACCGAATTGCAGGCACAATGTGCCCTGCAATCCCGTGCGGGCGATCGCATTGCGGCCGGAGGGCGTGGCTACGGTGCCATTCACTTCAATGGCCCGTCACGCACACCCCTGCCCCACAAAAAAAAATGTGATGCAGTGCCTTCCGGCTAGAATCGGACCAGAACGCACTGCATCTGGTGTGAACGTACCCTCAATGTCACTTTAAGTTATCCCCCAATGAAACCGGCGACTCCACTGGAAAATGTACCCTTCTCACCTCTTCTTCTGGTGAAAACTTCAAAATGTTGCATTTCCTATCACTTTGTCTTAATGACAATGGTTACAGGACAAAAGAAAGAAAGGTAAATGGACCCAGAACCCACACGGACTGCAATAAAATCTAAATGTGACTTCTAATCCTTCTCTACTCAATCCAAACAACAAATCAATAAAAATAGCTTTGACTATACATACAATTATGTGGATCAAAGAAGCAAGTGTTCTCTGACAAAATAAAAATTCAGTCAGCAAAGCAAATGACAAGCAAGCACATCTGCAGACAAGTGAAAATAACACAGCAACACATTCAATGTATTGATTACAGAACTTATCAGGTTTTTATAGCATTCTGCATTTCAGCCTGTAAATCAGCTTTGCACTCACACAGCAGTTAGCAGGCCCATGACGTCAAAGGCTCTCCCTGAAATGAACACCTATTTGCCTAACCTGCAGTTTCAAGCACAGATTAAGAAAAAGTGTCAACGAAAAGAAATACATTCCATGAGGTACATCCTAGAACATGAAGAAAGGGCAAATTTTATTGGGCAGCACAGTGGTTAGCACATCTGCCATACCGCAATGAGGGTCCCCGGTTCAAATCCTAGTCAGGGCACTATCTGCATGGAGTTTGCATGTTCTCACTGTGGCTGCATGGGCATCCTACCACACTCCAAAACACATGCTGGAAGGATAACTGTCCCTGTATGTATGTGCGATGGGGACCTTCGACTGTAAGCTCCATGAGGGAAGGGACTTATGGGAATGTGCAGTATGTAAAGTGCTAACTGGTGGCACTGTATCAATACAAAATACTAAATCAATCGAATGAGCTACAGACACCAATAAAAACCTCCACAAGAAGTTCTTGATCAGTAGATGTAGAAATAGGTAGGTACTGTATATGCAAACCAATCCTCTGTCTCAGTTTCATTAGCCAAACCATTAGACAGGAAGTAGAATGCATTCAAGGTCGCTATCAAGGGACTGTTCTGGGTCACAGTTAAGGATTTAGATATTTTTCATTTTGAGTAAATGTAGGCAGCATGAGGTGGATTTGCAGCTTCAGACTTTAGGGCCACTTTAAAAGGAGAACTATGAGGTGAGTGAAAATCACTCAACCTCATAGTTCGAGCCGATGTGTGACAAATAAACTGACACACGTCGGCTCAATGGATTGGGGAGTGAACACATACCGTCGCTCGCTCACTTCTCGATCATCACCCTGCAGAGAGCAGTCACGTCTCCCTGCAGGCATTCCCCCCCTCCCCGCTCCGATCCTCCAGTGCTAATTGGAGGAACGGACGGGGAGGGGGCGGGTACAGCTGGCTCTGCCTCTGGATAGGCAGAGCCAGCTGTCATTCACGCAGATGGGTGGATCTTGACATTAATGTCGGGATCTGTCCCGACTGTGGCGCTCTCAGTATACTGCGAGCTGTAGCTCGCTATATACTGAGCTTTGGGTCACGGGAGGATGCTAGTATATATCCTCCCGTGACCCTACAGAGAACTATGGGGAAAAACCCTTACCACATAGTTCTGTTTTAAGTACCACAAATCTAAATTTAGCATCTGCAGTCTTGTCACATCATGGTACAAAACTGCTTTAGGGGGGGGTTGAGTAATTTAAAGATGAAATAGGGGGGCACATAGCCAGTAAAATAAAAAACCATGCACATCTAACATGGGTTCTATACGCTTAAAACATGTAAGAAAGGAGAATTTGTCCATGAAAACATTGCTGTATTTATGAATAAACCATGGAAGAGAGTACACTAAACTCTCCATTAGAAATTAGCAACCCATCAACCACTAATGTCTAATGTATTTTTAATTCTCTGGGATACAATTACATCGAATGTAATTGCTCTTCTTATGAAAGTACCTCAGACCATGCCATCTCTATGGGTTTCTGCACAGCACACAGGCAAGCATGAGCGTACATTTACCAAGCCTACATAAGACTGTTCAGCATCCACCACACAGAAACCAATGAACCCTACACATTTCAAGCAGCCATGGATACAGGTTATCTGCTCCCTGCTCATGTCGCTGGAATGCCTCAATATAAATAAAAAGAACAAATCCATCTGCTAAGACTTGATTTGTACCTGTGATATCTCTATCAGAGAGCGATGATACATTTGTTAATGCCACAACCTAATGTGCCAAAACATGAAAAACACGCGTAGTACACATCAAAGTAATTAACATTAATTTGCTTATACAAAACGAGTTAGTGAAGAAAGCATTTCATCAGACACTTACGCAAAGAAATAATTTAAAGTGAACCCGAGATTAACCCATGCAGGGCAAAAGAACCGGTTCACTTTAATGCCAGCCTCTACAGCTACTTGTATTTACCTTGTCTTTACTCCCTCACAGGAGCAAGGAGCAGAAAGGAAGCACATGTGTTGTGACTTGGCTCTTACACGGGGATGAGAATACTCTACCTGTACTTGAGAAACAGTACTGGGATGGGCACCATTAATGTCAAATGAGAGAAAGAGGAGCGACTCGCCTCTTTTTTATAGCCAAAAACACGAGGTATGTCACTCCACTGGCAATATCTTGAACCAGCTTCTTGACACACATGGGCTCCAGTACACTTGAGCCGATTTAAAAGGCACATCCCAGGCACAATATTACTCAAGCCTCCCTCTCTCCCTGTGAAATGAATGGCACACCACAAATGTTTAACTTCACCTTATCCTTCAGAGAGATATTCCTCTTCTTCAGCCCTGTGATATCATTACAGGACTCAAAAGAATCTGCGCACTTGGGGAAGCTAGGAGAAGGGATGTGCTGGTCACCCTACATCATTTCCTAAATAACATAGGTTGCCTTGTAGTAAGACATTCTGCCTATACACAGTTCTAGGCTGGCTCTTGGTAGTGGAGGAGGTTCTGTGTTGGCAGGGGTGGGTTGCAGGCAGTGACATAAGCATAAAAGAAATCTCCTGTCATCACCAGCACCATCTTTCCAGCACCAGCCGACATCCCCGAGCCACGCAGTATACAAGTAACCCCACTTCTCAAGGGGGTAAGATGATCTCTGGTAGCGTGGAGAGCAGGCACAGCACTTTGGAGACACTATTTTAGCAGTTTGCAGTCTGGAGCTGGGACTTGTGGGCATCATCTGACAACTGACTATGCTGCACTGTGCACTGCATTGGTTCCATTTCCATGAAAGCCGAGATTAGTCTCTCTCCATTGCAAGGCCTAATCAAAATATAATGCTTGGATACCAAGCGCTGGGTAAACCTCTCCTCTGGCCACTTCTCAGCTGTACGGGAAAGAAGAATCTGGGAGGAGTTTCTGACTACAGCACAGGTTAACCCTTTAAACAGCAGCCATGCAATATACTGTGATCTGCCCTTGAAAAGGAGAGACTAAGCTCACCTTTTATTATCTGGAAACAAAACGAGAATAGCTGCATTTAAAGCAGAACTCCGGGCAAATCAGATCTTAACCCCTGCAGTGAGACTACCCCCACATTGCTAGAGTTAAGTGCTTGTTTTGTCTAAGGAGCCAAATAAAATGATACCCACCTGAACCTCAATCCTGGCTTACTTTTAGACCGCTTCCTTCAGCCTCACTCCCCCTCCATTCCAGCAGTCTAAGGTCCTGCAAGTTATCACATCCAATACCTGTATTCGACATGAGGACCCCGAGAGACATACCATGGCTGGAGCAGAGGAGACGACGGGTTGGAGGGAGCTGTGTAAGAGCAAGTTGGGATCGCAGTTCGGGTGATAACTTTTTTTTATTTCACCTCCCTAGACAAAACAAGCACTAAACTCCAGCAATGCGGGGGGTTGCCTCACTGCAGGGGTTAAGATATTTGCCCGGAGTTCTGCTTTAACAGTGCTGTATATTCCTGTACAGATTCCTCCATTTACAGTAAACAGTCTGGATCTCCCGCTGCCTCCTTTATGTACAGCCTCATAGCTGTATATATACAGAGTAGTATTCTCAGGAGAAAAGTGACATTTGGTGAGGCCACTACCGGGCTGCTCACTGATCTTATTACTGGGTGCCCCGACATGGAAGCAAAGCCCTGCCTCTACCAAGAGAGCCACACAGTGACAGAGCATAGCAAGGCACGTTAGTAATGAGGGAAATGAGGACCAAAGACAATACAAGTGACTAGTCCTTTGTCTCAGTTTATCCCCTGACTTTTTTTGGGAGCAGCTTCAAGAGTTCAGTTCCTCTTTAAAGAAAAAAAGTTAGCTAAAACGAACTTTTGCCAGGTTAACCGATCAAAAAAAAAAAATATGTTGAAGGGGTGACTTTAAACCAAAACTGCTGTATGGCCCATCACAAGGCTTTAAAGCTGACCTTTACCCACATCTTTAAAACAACAACAAAAACACACCTTTAGCAATGTTTAGTAATGACAATCCACACACATACTTCTAGATAATTGCCGGCTTTGTATTCTTTGCATTCCTTTCTCTTTTCATTCCCTGTCTTCTGGCAGTGGCCATGTTTACTAAGGGCAGATTACTAGCTCTCCATTTACTTCCTAGATTTCGGGCACATGTGACTAGGACATGTGACCATGCACCATCTCAGGGGAGAAAAATGCCTTACCCTGAGATTATAGATGAGATTTCCCAGCAATGCTCTGCTGATGACAAGGCAATCCCAGTGTGCATTGCTTTGGTAAACTAAAGTCATTTTGCCCTTTCAAAGCAGGAAGTGAATGCTCTGCAAGTGTAAGTATTTCACAATTACAGCATTTTACACCTGACATGTCTATGTTATTACTAATTATCATACATAGAGGGATGCATTGGTAGAATTTGATTTCCGAGTGTAAAGGTCCGCTTTAACTAGCCAATAGGAAGAGCGGTCAGTAATTGCATGCTTATAAGAGCAAAGTTTAGGGTTTTTTTTCAAAATGAACAAAAGGATACCACTTTATGAATCAAGAATAAATTGGGATGTTAAGAAGATCCCCTTAAGTAAATAGCTATAGCATCTCAATATTTTGCTAAAAAGCATATATCAGGAGGGTAAAAAAAAATGAATATATTTTCTTTATGATGGAGCATTGCCATGTTATGAAATGAACAGTTTTTTTTTTATTCTGCAATGTAATTAGCCATTACTTGCAACACTGACATTTTACTCTTCATGCTGTGTCACAGAAGACAATAGGAAAAGACTCCTATGACAAACTGAGCAGAACACACGCCTTTCTGAGCATTGCAGATAAGATTTCTACCACGGCTGGAAAGCCACAGCTGGATTGCAATGCTAGGGCTCTGCTGTGCTGATTGCAAATGAAATCTGAAGCACAAGACTTTCCTGCATTCTAACTTTCTGTCAACGCATTAACCATGGACTTCATGTGCTGCAATATCAAGTGTCAACAGGAGCATAAGGTAAGAATTTATAGTACTTTTAATTTGCTATCTAACCTGTAACCATAGAAGACAACATACCAAGGACGCAGTGGGCTGCCTTACAAGGGGTCCGCTTGCATTTTAAAGTGAGATTCCTGCTGGAGAGTCCTCTGCAATAATAGGAACCCAACGCAAACCTTGTTAGGTGAACTTGTGTGTTGGAAACCCCTGAATGCTCAAAAGTATATGATTTTTAGGAGGAGTCTGGTGACGTCACGGACAATCGCCGACGGGACTCCCGGAAGCCGGGGGAGTGGTGAGCGTTTTCATTAGCGATCAAAAAGTTTATCGATTAATCGAGAAATTAACCTTTAAATTCCACAGCCCTAAATAAATACATTAGTCTCCGTTCACACAAGCCTTTTGTTGCGTGTTTCCCAGAGAGCGGCAATGCTCGACATGAACAATCCTATTATTTTCAATGGCGCCTGTTCACACCCGAGCATGTTGTTACCTGTCACTTGTCGTTTGAAGCTCGAACAAGCATATGAGCCTTCAGGCAGAATCGCATGTTTCTGGCCCCATAGACTTCAATAGAATCGCTTGACAAAAGTGCACAATGAGTGTTCTTCACATGATTTCATGATTAACAACCATCTCCTTCTCCTAGTAACTAGTTTTCCATTGGCCAAAACAAAAATACTTAAAAGCATGAAAACACAAAAAAAAGAAAAAAAAAAAAAAAAAAACACACAAAACAAGCTTATCAAAAAACACACACGTGTGAATGGGGGATAAAGCTTCATGTTAAGTGGCAGCTGCAGAAGTCCAGTAAAAAGATCTTGTACATTTTTAAGACTGTAAACTAGAATGACCCGACTTGGGTACGGAAGAAAAGTTTATCAATATGTTTAGGAAGTATTTACAGTTAGAGTAGTTACATTGTAGGCTGTTCTACCACATGCAGTAGTAATAGCCAAAACAAAAAAAGGAATTTAAAAACCACACTAAGATTGGAATGCAACCAATAATGTTTAAACGTTAATATTAAAAAGGCAAAAAGAGCAATATTTGCAGAGCAATGACCTAGAAAAATGATCTGACTGCCCCAGGGGGCAGGTTACCAAGTGTGTCAAAATAAAAACACTTTCCTATAAGGTTATGTTTTTCCTTCCCCTGGACCAAAGCTGCAGGATTTACAACAAGTTGAGCTTAAAACCCATCTCTGAAAGGGTTAAATGCTCATTTTCACCTAGGGTGTAAAATAAACTTTTACTCGCACGGACCACAGAGCCGGTGGGCTCTTAAACAGGTCCTTCCAGACTTTCTCCCCCTGTGCTCCAATGGTCTAAGGATCCTAGAGTCATCACGTCCTGTATGTATGGGAAAAAGGAACATCAAGGGGAGTTCTATCACAGCAGAGGAGGAGACAGGCTGAGAGACAGCTGTAGAAGCCAGTGGGCTCCGAGTTTCAGGGGAGTATAACTATTTTATACCCTAGATGAAAATGAGCACTTAAAGGATAATTAAAGCCTCCATTTTTTACATAGATCTACTGCTAGCAAGCTGTAAATCGATGCAAAAAGAGTAAAACAAAAAAAAACTTTAACAGGTTAATACTCACCCGTGTCTTCCCTGCGCGCTCCCGTCCGAAAATGTGATCCTTAGGCGGGCGCATGCGCAGTTCACATTTTTGGCCGGGAGACAAGGAGAGGGTAAGGTAAGCCCTCGTTCACACCTGAAAGTTTTGTAGCGCGTTCTACGCTCGACGAACGCTCTACAAAACGCTCAAAAATACAAATCCCATTGTGTTCAATGGGCGACTTTTTTGCCGCGAATTGTGGTAAAAAACGTGCGACAGCCGCGCATATGCAATACGCCTAGGTGTGAACGAGACCTTAGTGTATGGACGTGTGCACCCGCATGCAGACACCGTGGGACAGGAAGTGCCAGTAAGGACAGAGGAGTCAGCGCTGGATCGGAGACCCGCCGCAGCGCTGGAGGGACAGATGAAAATGACAGGAAGGGTAGACCCACTGCAAGGGTAAGGAATAATTTTTACCCAAGTTCTTTAATGATCATCAGTCTTTTACAACCGAACTATAACTATTAACCAGTTAGAGGGAAAACAAGAGCTGCCAGGCAGAAAACATTTGCTTGTTGTAATAACGTCAACAGTAAAGGCTGCAAATGTATAAACTCTTAGCTAGATTCAGTTTTCTGAGCACAATCTGAAACAGTTTTATTTTACTTTTTTCCCCAACAAAAAGGTTTAGGGATTTGCAGCCCTAAAGTAATTGACTTTCACAGGAGAGTAGATGGTTTTTACACGATCTCTGCTCGTATGCAGTACAAGCAATACTGAGAGACAGGAGATGCTGCTGGACCCCGATGGAACCGAACAGGTATTCATTGTCAGTTTCAGTCTGGCTGATGTCAAATAGGTACTGAAACTTTAAGCAAAACTAAAACTTCATGCGAGTTGTAAATCAGCAGAAAGTCTTCCCATGTAAGAATAATTCTAGATATCGATATCCTATAATTTGATACAAGTACTGCTTATTAAACAGGAGAACACAGAACATTGGACAGACAACCAAGAAGGTAGTGAAAACACATGCAGATTAATGAAAGAAGTCCTGTGATAAGGCCATGCAAAGCGTGGAAACTTGCCTAGAAGCATTCTACTCTCTAAAAAAATACTTTTATCTTCCCAGGAAGTAGGTCAGAACCCAGAAATCACAAGTACTGTATCAGAGCAAACTTTCTTTTTCAAAAAAGAAAAAAAAAAGAAACTAAGTGCCTGTTCACATGATATCACCTGATCTGCAGACGCAGTGCTACTGATGCAGTGCGTTTTTGATGCGTTCCACAGCTGGAGTGGGACTGTCAGTATGTTAGCTGCAGTGCGTTTGATGCGTCTTCAGACAGTACAAAATGTGATATGCAGTATTTTTTCTGTCGTAACCTGAACGGACTGCGCACGTGAGAACTGTAGCCCATAAAACACATAGGTATACATTGGGATGCATTTTTAGTGCAGGAGTTTACGGATCAGGTCAGCACAGAAAACGGAAAACATGTGAACAGGCCCTAAAGCTCATTTTTTCATGCTCTAAATAAATTTACCGAGAGTGTAAATGGAGCTAAACTGCTATAATATTATAACACAGAAGATGTAAATGTAAAAACACACAAACACGGCTTAGTGGATTAGTAACAATCACAAACATTATGAAAAAGAATTAAACACAAATCTGAACTCACTGTAGATTTAGTAAACTAACACATTTACGTTCACAACTGTTGCCATAAAGCCCCAAAAGCCCATAGAACCCACTGACTAGGGATGCACCAGTGCCGATACAGAGTAATTGGGCGGGTACTAATTTTTTTTTTTAAGCCCATGGAGCGTGCATGGAAACACCCAAAAAGTGAACAAAAAAAGGTGCATGTGAAACACACAAAAAAAGTGCACAGAAGGGGTGCTATCTAAAGGGTCCATCTCCCGAAGAGACAGGGCACATCCCTGACCACTCAGGGCGCAAGGCTCCTGACAGAGGCAAGGCACTCGCGTCCACCTGGCCGAAACCAGGTGGACCCATTCCTCGTGGCCAGCCGAAGCGACTGTTGAAGGCTCCCCCGAAGGGAGACCCCCAATTCAGGGGAGGAAGGAACCTAAGGGCCACACAGCCTCCCCCTAGACTTCAGGGTAGGCCCAAGACCCACACCCTCCATCCTGTGGAGTGAAAAACACAAAAATAAAAGTGAAAAAGGTGCACAGTGAGAAAAATAAATAAGTGCCAGAGTGCAATACAATGGCTAGGCCTTGCGGCTCGGTAATAAAAATTACCCCTGGTCTTAGCCAAAAGGCCTAGCCCAAGAGGCAATGTGCAGCGAAAGCAAAAGGTGTCATGGCCAAAGTGCCGTTCACTCAGTGGGGTCCCAAACCCATAGTGTTATTAGGGCACCCTGGGTCACAAATCCAGGGGGCTGAAACACCACAGGCTTCATGCCTTCCCAGCCCATGGCCAGACAAGGTAGACCCGTCCAAATCAGGAAGAACTGGGCCCTGCCAGAACCAAGCACCCGAGAAGTACTCCCGACCCGACTCTCTTACGTGAGTGGACGCTCAATTCGGTTTCCTTCCCATAGCCAGGACCTTTTAGGACCCCCCATCACCAGACAGGGTACTCAGACTCCAGCCATAAGGCCAGTACAGCGGCTCCTTTCCCCTCCTGCAACTGATAAGAACAGATACTACACTTGATCTTAGCCAATAGGTCAACAAGCGACTCGCCCAAATGCTCCGATACCAAAACTTCTGGTCAGAGGAAGGTTTTCCTGCCCATAGACCTAACATGGGTCCTTTAAGCTCCATATTTTTCTCCAACACAAGATAAATGTAAAAACCGAACGGACTCAAAGCAGACATCTGTTCTACTTTGAGTCACCAGGGAATCTGATCCTGGATCCCTTGCTGATTGGAATGGATGCCAACCAAGTGAAAGAGTTCTCCAAAACCTGCTCAAGTTGCTAGTCTAGGATAGTAGACCATCTGGATGTTAGGCCACCTTCTAGACCATCTTGTTTTTTAATGGTTGTAGAAACCCAGATGACACAATGGGAGTTGCATCAAAACAAAAAGGAGAAAACACTAACACTGATTTATATCACGTACTCAATCCCTTTGGCCAGACAAGAGATCCAAAAAGCCTGTGTCTAAGTCAAAAAGCAAAAAAGTCTAAGTGGTACGAGTAGAAATATACATGACACAGACTTATCAGATGGAACTGCATCAAACAGTCCCAAGTTAATCTTTGGAAGTACAAACCCAGGGCCATTAAAATAAATATGAATGTGAATGAATGGACATATACTCGAAGTACCATATCCCTAGTGAATAAATCAATTTATTTTTAACTTCAACAGAAAATGATCACTTGAATATGACTGGATGACATATGCAAAACAGTCGCTATAACTTTTATAAATGAGGCCCATGCACATTAGCCTGTCATGCGAGTTTTTTAAATGTTTACCCACGTATTATTTATTTATAATCCATTACAGCTCACGTAACAACGTAAATGATAATTACTAAACTTTTTTGCTTCCAAATAAACATTTAGTTATAAGATCAAGATGTAAGTCTTAAAACTAGTATTCAAGATGTGAATGATAACCAGCAGGAGGTCCACACTAGGCTGTTTATTTGCAGTATTTCCCAGACTGCCTGTGAGTAAGACAAGAGGCTCTGAGAGAAAGTGACAGAAGCTTGGATTTTTACAGTGTGGGATGTCACCGAGACTTCAGCTTTTTTTTAGAAATAAAACGAATTCAGCACCATTGAATGGCTGCAATCTTGCTACAAAAACAAAGCAAATATAACGTAGTATTTTGAGGTTACAATTGTTAAAAGAATATATATATAATAATTTATATTATACACACACACAACTTTGTTTTGGCATTCGCTATCTAATGACAGCCTAAACATGTATATAAAGTCAAAACTTTATTTTTGGATACAGAGGAGAGGGATTAGAAACACTGTCAGTGTTCACCGCTGTCTGTGTCACAAAGAAATTATTACAGATTCTTTGATTAACCCCTTCATGACTGAGGCCCTTTTTTCAATTTTTGCACCCATGTTATATTCCACATTTTAGGCCTGAAAATGACGTAAAACCCCCCAACATTACATATTTTCTGAATGCCAAGACCCTATAGAATAAACAACGCTGATTGGGGAATCTCCGGCTCTTTGCTTTGTATACCCGAACAGAGCTGGCACCTCATTCAAAGATTTTACAACTGGCTCCTTCGATCAGCTGATTGAGGGATGCTGGCCAAAAGGGTGCCGACAGCAGCATCCACAGTGCGAATTTCGGCCACTTGATCAAGAAATTTGCATAGTGCATGGCCAGCTTTACGGTATACAGAACTAAAATTGGCATCAGTTATACTGTAATATTGTACAGAAGACACAGAGTGTGTGTATATATTTGTTCTGTCTTTTGGTTATCAGGATGCATTCTTCACTCCCAGGTCCAACATTTATTTTATTTTATTTTTTATCCGATTAATCGAACTTAATAATCGGCTAATCAATTTTGAAAATAATCGTTAGCTGCAGCTCTACATACTGCAATACTCTGTTTTTGTTTCTTTTACATCTTCTCTACTGGACTAATACAGCTTACACATTTACATTATAATATATACACACAAAGTTATTCATTTTATTAATTAAAAATGAATTCTTTGAGTTGGTTCTGAATTTGAAAGATGTACGAAAAAAAGATTTGGGGTATATTGTGTGTCATGGTATTCATGTCTGATATGGCACCTTATCAGCAACAATTGGCCAAAATTCAAGCGGTGTATGGCAAGCTTTACCATTGCGGGGAAAAAATAAGTAAATGCAACTGGACTTGCTGTATTTTTCTTGCAGACGTTTCACTGGTCATCCTACCAGCTTTCTCAAGTCATTCTGAGAAAGCTGGTTGGATGACCAGTGAAATGTCATCAAGAAAAATACAGCATGTTCCAGTTGCTTTGACTTATTTTTTACAGATATGCGTGTTCTAGAATTCCAATTTGCTCAATATCCATTTTGGCATGTAACAATATTTAAAGTGATGTAATGTCCAACTTTTTTTTACAGATATACCATGACCTGGATGAATGAGAACCGTCACAGACTCTAGAACAGGCAGAACATTACTTTAAACCTATAACGTCTTATGAGCCAATACAGACCAAAGCCAACTAATAAAATGCAGTTTATCAATAGAAATGCCTGTCCTGCTCTACTCCCTTTAACAGAGCAGAATTGGGATGCTTCAAAATCAGCAGAGTATGATAAAGCAGATAATAAGATTTGTCTGTTGGGGTGGGGCAGCATATTAACTATGTGAGTACTAGAAGAGACATTGTAGAAAATGATTTGATGGAGAGAATACATACTTTCATTTAGGCTGATCATGTTTCCCTTCTGCAAACAGATTGATTGTATGGCTTTTGGTCATCAATCACTAGGACACTTTCATGAAGACATCTGTGGTCAGCCTCCACATACAGCAGACTTTATTACGTAGATTACAAAGATCATAGTTTTGAGATTAATGGACCTAACCAGCAGAGTACGACAGCAGTGAGGGATAAACTACATTTTAACCACAAGCTAATGAGCAAGTTTATTATGACATGCAAGCACAGGAAGAACATGCAAACTCCATGCTGCCCATGTCCTGACCGGGATTCGAACCACAGACCTCCAGTCCAGTGCTGCAAGGCAGAAGTGCTAACCACTAAGTCACCTATGCCAACAGATACAAAAAGCAGCCACTCCCAAAAATTCTTGCTGCCTTTCTTATACAATTGCTTTAAACTTCCTGAGTCACTAAACTGTAACAAGTATGCAAAGCAAGAGTTCAGATATTATCCGCCACATGTTCATTCCAAGTCAGTAACTCAAGGTACGAAACCAGAGGCAGCCAGGCAACCATTTTAAAATAAGTACAGCAAAGGCAGACCAGGCATTTCTTTCCATACACACATATTCACTACCTTTAACCCCTTCCAGGTTAAAGGATAATTGCACTTAAAGACAAAGTGCACTAATCCTGCACTAAAAGTAACTCGTCCCCCCCCTCCACAGATGCATACTTACCTGGATCTGATGGCCACGGCCTCTGGTCTCGTTTACATCCACCACCACAGGACTATACTGGATGCATCTGTGGATTACTGTCGAACAGACGTCTATGGGGCTGTGTCCCAAGGATGGAGGGAGTGAGCCACATAGAAGTCTATGGGGCTGTAATGCACAGGTGCCGCCAGAATGTAAACAAACACCAGAGCTGGGCCTGATCGGCTGCTTAAAGAATCCCTGTGAGCGGATTGGGTATGGCCTATGCATATTTACATTTTACAGTGGTAAAACATGTAAAACAAGCATAAATAAATCTAAATATAACAGCCCATAATGCATGCAGATGTGAAGAGGACCCAAATGCAAAAGACAGAGGACTGCATGCACATAATTTAATATTCCCCATTTACATTTATTTATTTATGGTGTACATACGGGGCCAATTCACCTTCCAGCATGTCTTTAGAGTGTGAGAGGAAACCAGAGTACCCGGAGGAAACTAGGGCTGCAACTAACAATTATTTTCATAATCGATTCGTTGGACGATTATTTTTTCCATGGGATAAAAAAAAAATCTATCATTTAAAACAAAATACACAAATGCAGTGTTACAAAGTTTACTTCAGGATAAAACTGCATGCACCTTTTTTGCAATCGCACGGCAATGTAGTCGCGCACGCTCCCGCTCCTGCGGACGGGAGGCGCATTGAAATGAATGGCACTACAATGCACATTCTGCATCAGAATTTGTCCGGCTGAAACAAAAAAAGACTTTTTCCACACCTTTTTTAACAATTCTATTATATTATTATACAAGATTTATATAGCGCCAACAGTTTGCACAGCCCTTTACAATATAAGGAAGACATTACAATCACAATACAATTCAAGACAAGATGGTAAGGAGGGCCCTGCCTGTGAGGGCTTACAATCTAAAAGGGAGGGAGAAGTGATACATGAAGAGGTAGCTATGTGGGGATGAATGGTTTGAGATAGAGATATTAGATATTTTAATTAGATTCATGGATTTAAAATAAAGTGAATTGAAGAACTCTGACCAATAATCATCAGTTTAGAGTTAGCCCTTTATATTGACCTGAGAATTATTGCTCTCATTCTGGCACACGTGGCGATACCCGACATGCATAGCACAATCGTCGTTTTCGTACATAGGCGAACACCACCTGTGTTTCCATTAGTATGTGCACGTTAATGGGGTCGGGGAACTGCACCTTTTTGGGGGGTATTTTTTTTTTTACTTCCTGGCTATTACATGGGGGGCTCACAAGCCCCCTATGTGATAGCACATTGGAGGTGAGAAGTTCCCTTTAAAAGGAGAACTATGAGGGGAGTGCTTTTTCACTCACCTCATAGTTCTAGTCGACCTGTGACAATGAGACTGTCACAGGTCGGCTCAGTAGATCGAGAAGTGATTGAACACATACCGGCGTTCGCTCACCTCTCTGCCGTGACAGGGGAGGGGCTGGATTCCCCCCTCCCCGCCAGCGCTGACTGGCGGATCGGACGGGGGAGGGTCCGGGTACAGATGGCTCTGAATCTAGATAGGCAGAGCCAGCTGTCACTCACGCAGCTGGGCGGATCCAGACATAATTGTCGGGATCCGCTTCAGCTGCGGCGTCTCAGTACACCCTGAGCTTAGGGTGACGGGAGGACACTAGTTTTTGTCCTCCCGTTACCCTAAGGAGAACTATGGAGAAAAGCCTTAAACCCATAGTTCTCCTTTAAGGTGACATTAGGGGTCACCTTACCACTTCACTTCCACAGCTAAATGTAAATACAGTAGGCAGTGGATGGGAGCAATAGTCAGCCTGCTATGGGCAACTTTAAAATTGCAATAGCCAATAGCAGGCTTGCTATTGCACCTGCCCATTGCCTGCTGTCAAAGTTCGCAATCAGGTCTGCTCCGCTGCTGATTGATAGGCAGTGGGCGGGTGCAATAGCCAGCCCGCTATTGTAATTTAAAATAACCAATAGCAGGCTGGCTGTTGCTCCTGGCT